>NW_003546337.1:149276-192929 GCF_000090795.2 Amphimedon queenslandica | reverse complement strand
CAGCTAGTTGCAAATGAAGACTGTAGTATCAGTTATATGAGTGCATCCCTTATTTTTGAAATTTATATGAAGGAGCAGACTGATGGAAGCAAGAGTGCTCTAGCCAGCAAAGGGAATGGTGACCTTATGACAGATGAAAATTTACTACTGATTAAAAAAATGCTATTGAATGACAAAAATAGCAAAAAAGACATCATTAATTTTTTGAAGGGTTTTACCAGCCAGGATAATTCTGTTTCCCCTCGTAATGTTGCACTTGTCTATAACTCTGGTGAGTGTCAAAATAAATGCCTAATTGTGCTCATCACAACAATTATATAGGATTGTTTCATATTGTTCTTGAATATGCTTTGAAGCACATTGTTTATTCCAGAATTGATGAAGAAGTTGTAGATTTACTTTGCTGTTGTTTTAAACTGTTACGAGGAATTGCTGCATCAAATAAAGAGGTGAGATTTTTACTCAAATTATCAGATCATGCTTAATTTACTTTAGATCCGAAATGAAATGTTCCTTTATTTTTCTAATTTTCTTCAATTTAAACAAGTCACAAATGATATGATATGCCTGATTAATGAGGTTAGTGTATTAGTGTCTGCAAGGAGTGGTTTATTTTTCTAATTTGTCAGATTTTTTATGGCAATACTTATGTTTGCAATAAACTGACAAAATATGATCTTGGGAAGGTATTATATGCTGCCATTATTGGCCCATTTGACCATTATCAGTGGACTATTGTGCTTCAAACTATAATTGAAGTAAATCAACTTACATTCAATTACTTTAATTTATGCTTATAAAGCAGAACTCAGATCAAGTAGAAGCACAGGAACATATTGCACAGCTGATTTCAAAGCATTCTAATGACTATTTACAACATGTTCTGTGCCCGAGAGAGCAAAGCAAGGCTACTTATTGGCTAAAAATTCTTCAATGTGTAAGTATTTTTGATTGTAGGTCTATACTATAGTGCATCAATTTAGGACAAAACTGATAGGCAAAAGAATGAATGTCACCTTCTTCTCAATATAACTGATCTCTTGGCATCATGTGCAAGTGGAGAATGTCAATATGCCAGATTAGTTGCTATGAAGTTATTTACTTTTAATGAGCTCATAAAGTAAGCAGATTAAATGTTTGTAGCTACTAATTTTTATTTGTGGTAGAATTTTGTCAAATCCAAGTATACTAAGTCATAGAAAAATACCATATCTTTGTATTTTGACTTGGACTTACTTGAATAAGAAAATATTTACTTCATCGTCAGCACAATATAAGTATATTATGTAACTATCAGACTGTTGTTTAAGGATTTTAAATTTTTAGGAGCCTTTGGTCACATATAGTATCTACAATAAAAAATTTTGACAAAGGAAGGGAAGTGACTTCCCAGGATGCCGACAGATCAAATTGCATTATGTATCTGCAAAATATAAACAAAAGAATGACAAAAGTCATGGGGTTATTTTATATCACTTATGGTGTAATACCTTTTCTGTCACAATTTGTTTTATCAGAACATTTTGAAGTTGAGCTTTATGGTATTAAAAACACTTTATTAGTAAGCAGAACATTTTATGCTACATAATATATTATTGTATTTAATTTATTGCATTTCTTCTATTTTAATTTGCACCATTTTTACAACATATGTTGAGAAACCTATTGTTTTAGAAATTTAGGGATAAATGGAAGTGTGTATCAAAGCAACTGTCAAAGTTCAAATGCATAGAAAAGATTGACTTATTATTAAAAAAGAGGAACCCAAATGTGAGGATATTTAAGTCATTATTGTGTATTTAAAACTAAATGTAGCTAATGATTAATCCACCATGTCCATCTCCTGCTGATGAAGCACAAAATGGGGAACCTTTGCAGCTAATTGAGCCAAATTATGAAGAGTTAATGAAACATTCAATGTGAGTATAATATTCTTATAACTGAATTACTTACAATTCTTTGATCCATAGATTTACTTTACATAATATTGTTTCCCTGTTAAAGTAAGCATTAAGTTCATTGTAATGTAAGAGGTCTATTTATACAGGAGTTTAATCAACCAGCAAAAAATAGACCCCCTTCCTTGTTTAAAAAGACTTGATTTAGAGCAAACAATATTGAGAACATTAAAAACACTGATTGAACAAATGAAGCAAAGTACAAAAGAAAAGCAACATTTTGATACTTCACAAACTAAGTAAACTGATCAAATACTCCAGTAATTATGATGTGTAGAGTTGTTAGGATCATATTATTCTTTGGTACAGATGATGTTACTACTAGTACTGGTAACTACAAAGCAAATGTGAGCCCCATAGCACTATAATTAATTAAAAATAACTTTTTATAGCTATTTGATCTCCTAGCAGAAGATCAAAATATTGAAATTGTTATTGCAGTGATGAAAGTGCTGCAATGTCTAAATTCTGATCAAAATTCTGTAATTAAAGATGAAAAAGAAGCAAAAAATATTCAGACAAAGATTGTTGATTGTTGTAAAGAACATGATTATACTCTAATAGAGAAAATACATCAACTGTTAGGAGAAGCACATTTTGTCATTAATAAAGCAAAGTAACTTAGTGTTATAATAAATAGTTGTTTTATTATTTTATTGTAGGAGAAACAGGCAAAACAGCACAACTGATCCATTACAAGTTGGTAAAACTATGATATTTTACTTTGTGGCTGTTATTCTAGGACATTGTGGATATTATTACTGCTGCATTAGATGTTATTTGTTTGCTGTGTGATAGACAGCAGAAGGAAATGCAAGATGCAATGAGAAATAAGGTAAAACTTCATTACTATTAGATATAACTGATATATTTTTGGTATTTATAGGGTTTTATTGTTAGTCAAGTTTCTTTCATATTTTACTATATTTCTAAACACTGCAATAATACTGAAGTTTATTGGGATGATATGGCACAAAAAACTGTTTGGGCATTGATAAAAATGTGTACTGGAAATTATGATAATCAAGATATAGCTTTTAAAGGTGAAGTTGTTGTATCTATCAATGGCATATTGAAAATGAAACTAGTAAGAATACTAATTGTAAGAATAATAATAATGAATATTAAACAATAGGCAAAAACAAGTTTGAAGTCCTCATGTCTTAAGTTGCTAGAAGTAATGCTGGAGGAAATAGATGAAAATTCATGGGATTTAGCCAATCGTATAACTAGTCAATTGGATATAACTGGGTTGCATAAAGAAATGCTAAATTTGTGGAAGTTAAGTTTTGGTCCATGCAAATCAATACAAAGCAAATCAGAGGACACTTTATTGCTTAGATCATATCACATTTTGATGCAAATTGCAGATTATAAAGAAACAACTATTAATGAATTAGGTATGGTCTAATATGCACAAATTGTTACCTACATTTATCATGTATTATAAATCTTGCAGTTGACATTGTTAAAGAAATGTGGGATTACTGTCAGCTTAGGACTAAAAGTGTTGAAATTGTTTATAAATTAAGTGAAGAAAAAGAGACAATATCTCGGATATATTTTCCTGCAAATTTCCATGTAAGCTCACTATTATCACATAATTTTTTTAACTATACATTATATAACAGATTAAAGGAAAGAATGGTATTCAGTCCAAAATCAAAAGAAGCACTTCTGAAGAAAAGCTATTTGATCTTATTGAATGGGCAAATGCTGTGAAAAGAACTCACAAACAGAAAGTATAGACTAAATGATGCATGTTTGATTATACTACTTTGCAGCATAATCTGATAAATAACAAGGATTTATGCAGTCTTACATTGTTGCATTCAAGGTATGCTTAGGTAACAATATAAAACGAGTTCTTGTGTTGTTTTATTTAGCAAATGGCTATTAATAATCTTAACAATTTTATTAAATTTGTTTGTTCTCTTTACAGTAAATACTCCACCAGAGTAAGGCAATATTATCATTAATTTTAATTAATTATTTCTAATATAACAGTTACAATATGCCTAATGGAGTCTGTACAGTCAATGAAACATACAATGAAACATGTAACAACAGTACCAGTAGCAGTCCAATGTACTTCCAGCCCATCTGGTATCCTGATATACCAATGTGGTCTACAGCAACCTTGACCATTCTTGGCTTTATACATTTCATACTGGCAGTAATTATGTTGATGCAATACTTTTATAAGAATTGCAAAAATTTGAGAGAGTTTTTTAGTACAAAACTATTGTAAGTATTTAATTGATATATACATTTCGTACTGGTGATAATTATGTTGATTTAATACTTTTATAGGAATTGCAAAAATTTGAGAGAGTTTTCTAGTACAATGATTAAATACTTTTATAAGAGTTGCAAAAATTTGAGAGAGTTTATTAGTACAAAACTATTGTAAGTATTTAATTTATATTTTTGTTAATAATTAAATTTTTAGATATAGTTTCTTGAAGATAATCTTAGGCAAATACTTAAGTCATCAAATCTACTTACGCTTTTCCAAATATATAAAAAAGCCTGTAGTTAATGACAAGCACACTCTTGCTAATGAATATTATCAAAGATCTTGGATTAGTTTTCAGACAATGTATCGTATCTTCTTCACAATCTGTTCATCAGTGGCATGGATTCCTGTTCCAGGGCTAAGATACCTTTACTGTTTGTGCATGCTCTATCCATTTTTACAGTTAGAGGTCATGTCTTTTATTTCAAGGGCTGTTAAAAAAAGCAGTAAGTTCTTTATTATTTATTAATATGGTTTTAAAAATTCTTTCTGTACAGTCAAACAGTTGGCCTCAGTCTTCTTGCTGTGCTTTATTTTTATTTATATTTATGCTGTCATCAGTTTTGCTTTCTTGAATAATTACTTCTCAGAAGAGAGAGATCAGTTCTGTGGTAGTTTGTGGCAATGTTTCATTACTGTATTGCATTTGGGACTACTGAGCACCTTAGGAGCTGTATGTTATGTTACTCTGATTGAACTATTAATTACTTTAACTATAGGAACTTGATATTCGTCCTAGTGACTACCCCCCTGACTTTAAACTATATGTTTTTCGTACATCCTATGATCTTATATTTTTTATCATTGTCACAACACTTGGCCTTAGCATCATCACTGCTACACTTGTGGATAGATTTTCTGAAATGAGACAAAAACAGGCTAGTTACCAATTCCTTATTTAATTATATATAATATTAATTTTAGGATGAAGTTGAAAAAGATAATGAAAGTAGGTGTTTCATCTGCAATATCGAAAGAGGCAGATTTAACAAAGTAAGTTTCAATAGATTATAACAGCTAAAACTTCAATTTCCTTGAAGGATTTTAAGAGACATGTAAAAGAAGAGCATAACATGTGGGAGTACATGTATTTCATTATACATGTAAATTCTCTTCTTGAAAAAGATCGTAGTGCCATGGAGAAGTATGTTTTTGAACAGGTACTTGTGGTATAATACTGCTGCAAATCCAACATTATTGTTATATATAATAGGTCAAAGCCAATTCTATTGATTTTTTCCCACTGTATAGAGCCAAATCTTTACCAGATTATGAGGTACTATAGTGTTCTTGCATACACATGATGCCCAGTATTCATCTGTTAATAGCATCATGAGAGTACAACTGAGAAACAGTCTACCCAGCCTCAACAAGCACCAGAAGAACACAGGAGGCAGAGTTCAGTTGAAGTAGGTAGTGTCTATCAAACAGGATATAGGAGGAGGAAAAGACAAGTACATCCCATATGAGCTGGGCATTCAACCAGTTTTCAGTACTGTACATGTAATTATTAGTTGACTTTGTTATAGCTAAGTAGATCTAGTTTGAAGTAGATTAGTGGAACTAGACTTTTATGCTGCATAATTGTAGTTTGCTGAGTATAATAATTATAAAGGTGCAGTCCTGTTATTAACCATTTTAAAGTCAGCTGCAGCAGCAAGTATCTCATTACATTAATGTCCATTCAACTTCAGTCTTTTGTACCAATTGGACTAATAACACATCTACAATGAGAAGAAGGGGAAGAGAGAAAGAGGAGACATGATGAACTAATCCTCACTCCTCCTTACCCCAGTAACCCTTTCCCTCTCCACTCCTGAGGGCGTAAGCTAACAGACACCATTATACCATCTCTTAACACCACCACCCTCAGTGGTTGCTATAGTAACAGGATAAACAACAGTCAAACAGGCAAGTACCCCTTACATTAACACTGTGCTGTACCACTGATGATATGTTTGATAGATTAGTGAAGTTATCACCTTTTACTGAACCAAACTCTAGCAATAGATCACCTACTCTTAAATCCTAAATTAAATATCATTAATTATTAATATTTTCTTATTTTTTACTCACTGCTATGCTGGAAGGGGATCCCTCTGTTACCATGGTAACTCGTGCAAATGGTTCCAGTCTCTTCTCTTTGCTTGATCTTGTTCCTGATGTTACTGTCCCTGCCTCCCTGGCCTCTGCATGGATCACATAGAGTTTCTCTTCAATGTCAGACATTATCTTCTTGTGGTCATTACGTAGACCTGGAGGTACTCTTTATTAGATACCGGATACATTAACTTACTCACATATAATCCTATTCCTAGCTCTTCTGACTTCATATACATCAATATCTGATCTTGGATATCCTTCTTTATCAACTAGCGGCCCGTCCATACCTACTGAGCTGTTCTAAGGTCCATATATTAATAGAAGTATGTATTTAGTTACTTGCTCCAGCGTCTGGGAGTGAATGGATAGCTCTTTCTCTATTTCTTCCTTCTGTTTCATGAGATCTTGAACGGACGCCATTTTAAATAGGCGTGGTTAATTGATTGAGCCACGCCTACTTTACCAGCCCCGCCCCTCAATCGGAACAATGATTGGTTGATGGCTCGAAGCAATTGGGAGAGTTTTTCAAGAAACATGAGTGTTGCTCCTGGTCTAGTCCCGCCTCAGTCTAAAGGAGGAGACTCCTTCGAGTCCTTTACACTGATAACAACCACTGATGAGGTCTCTTCGGGGGGGACGGGGGGAGACGGAGGAGGAGGAACCGGATACTTTATGGATAAACTAAAGGCAGGGAAGGAATGGTTTCAGAATAAACACTCAGGTAAACAACAAGCAACAACAAAAAAAATAAAAATTAATAAATAATGTATGATGATGCAATAAAATTAGTAGGTGTGATATATTTTAATTAATTGCAATTAATTAAAAGTTGTAATAATTGCACAATTGTAATTTAATGTTGTTGTTGCTGGTTACAAATTCTGGCAAATTTATTATTACTATTATTATTATTATTTACTATTAATATGTTTATAGGGTCCCGTTCCTGGGGTCAATTTTTTAATTTTCGAAGATTGAGCAGACCCAGTGGCGTGGGCGAGGCTACCACAAGACTCTTTGCTAACGTTAAACATTATTATATTAATTATCTCTTTGTGTTCCTGGCTCTCACAGTTTATTGTGTGTAAGTTAAATATACATTACAATTCAAATAGTCTGTACTGTGAAATATATGATATATATACAGTAAGGCATTGAGTGATCTTTATAATGGTGATGCATTATAGAAATGCTATATATAATTAAAATATTTTTTCTCTCTCTTTCTCTCTTCTAGTATTTCTAATCCAATATTATTGATAGCTCTTGCTCTTTGTGTCCTAACCTACTGGTTTGTTAGTATCAAGAACAAAGGAGAAAATGTTAAAATATTAGGTATGACTTATTATTAATAGTAATATTAGGAATGTGGAGAGAAAAGCATCATTTTGTGTATTAAGAGAAGAGAATTTTTGCGACAAAAATTCATAAAAAATCCAAATTTGATCGTAATCAGCTCAAACTTTCTACACAACATAAGAACATGTATATGCATCAGATAACATTATAAAAATAAAGAATTCTCTACTTTTCATTTTTGGCGAAATTTGGCCCGAGACCATGTACTATAGTACAGGGAATTTGACTTGATTTTGGAGCAACTTTAAAAATTCATAAAAAATCTAAATTTGATCGTAATCAGCTCAAACTTTCTACACAACATAGGAACATGTATATGCATCAGATAAAATTATAAAAATAAAGAATTCTCTCCTTTTCATTTTTGGCGAAATTTGGCCAAAGACCAATGGACTTTGGCCCACACTTGACGATCAATTGTTATACACATTACATAGAAATTTTTGATTTATTATTGATTTATATGTATGACCTTTCTCCTGTACAGGTAGATTGTTCAGTCCAGCTGAAGTGTACACTGCTTTAGGTATCATAGCAATACCTGTCTTCTATATCGCTGGAGCTGGCTCTACTATATTCTGGATAGTAGGTAAGTCTCTCTCTCCCCCTCTCTTTCTCCCTCTCCCCCTCTCTCCCTCTCCCCCTCTCTCTCTTCTAAACACTATTGTGTCTGGTGTAGGTGCATCAGTTGTGCTGATACTGGTCCATGCTATAGCCATGGTCCCGCTCAGTGGCGTGACGACAGACGAAGAGATGGGAATCATAATGGAGGACATTACGATATCATAAAATAGAGCTAGAGGTCTATAATTAGACTGGTTATTGTTACTAAAAATAGAATCCATCATTACGCATACTTTTACACCGAACTGAAATTAATTATTATATTCCGGTCATATCATTTTATTTAACAGTTGACAAAAAATGCAAAATTTCTGGAAAAGTACCCACGTGCTTCCACGTGTTAGCCACACCTATAAATTAATCTTTGACACACCCACCCACTTGGAACAAAGCAGCACAGGGTCTTAATCTTTTAAACTTTCTCTGGAAGTATGTCTGAAACAGAAGGACAGGAAGAGCAGTCTACCACTGGAGGAGGAGAGGAGAGCAGTAGTGGTGGGCCAGTGACTGGTGGCAGCAGCTCATCAGGGAGCGGCGGTGTGACTCTTAAGAATATGACAAAACGTTTCAATGACATCATAGCGGAACAGGACGAGCAGCTGAGGATAAGCGCCAAAATACTGACAGAGGACATGAAATACTTTACTCAAATAGCAAAGAAAAAGGTATTGCATTTTAATATTAAACAATAAATTAAAATTATGACCATTTCCCCGATTCATTCCTTCTTCAGGTTAAAACTATCCAAGAGAAGCGTCGTCAGAAGCAGCAGCTGCCATCAACGACTAACCTGATCCAGTGTGTGAATCAGGGGGCGGGGTCAGAAATACTCACCCATTACAAGGAGAAATGGAACCATATTCACAGCGACACTAACGCCTCCTCTGCTCTCTGTGACGAGATGTATCAGAGTCTTCAAAAACTGTACGGGTCTATGTCTAACTCTCACCATATCATCACCATGGCAACGGAGGAGTTAAGTGGACTTCCTGACGTATTGAAGAATATTGAAGAGACAAGCAATAAAGTGATTACTGGGGGTGTGGCTGATTATTAATTAATGTTGTTTTTGCAGATTGGTTCGATTGAAGAAATGCTGCGGAAAGTTGAGGAGAGTATTGTAGAGTGTATCAGAACAGGAGAAGTACTTGAGACCGAGCGAAAGAAACACTCTTTGAAGTTACAGCTGAAGAGACACAAGGAGGAGAAAGAGAGAGAAGTAAGAAGGAGGAGTTTAGTATTCTCTTAAATTTGTCGTTAGGTTCAGAAGTTGGAGGCTCGTGTTCAAGAGGAGAAGAGTCTGACTTTGGAAAGACAAGCAAAACTGGAGGAGGCAGCCCACAGGGAAAGACAAGAAGCTCTTGATGTAAGACACACACTCTCTCTCTCACCCTCCCTCTCTCTCTTTTAATTTCTTCAGACTATGTTCAAGCAGCAGATGTCAGAATACATTGAGAAAGGTTCTGTAGAGAAGCCTATTCTATCGGACGATGAGCTAAGGGACCGGAGCCTATCGGAACTATCAGTGGAGAGAGTTAACATTGAGGACACTGAGGGAGACGAGGAACTTAAAGTAACCAAATCATGTGACCTGATCATGTGATCCTGTTATCACTGTAGGAGTTTTTGAGTGACACTGAAGGCACTAATGAAGAGACTAAAGAGAAGCAGGAGGAGGAGGAGGAGAACTGAGAGAATCAATTTAATTATAATTCTATAAATTTTTGTGTGTCTTTCGTTCATAATTTTTTTGCTAGCTAATTAATTAATTAAGTAGGCGGTGGCTTGAGTAAGCCACACCTGTTTCAATGCCGAAATTAAAAAGTTTAAATGTATCTCGCAAATTCAAAGTCTGAAGGTAAGTAACACAACTGGAGAACTCTTTGTATTTTCAGTTAATGTTTTCTTGTTCTCCTCATTAGCTGCTGCACTAGTTCAGAGCTGGTTAGCACAGAATACACTGCTAGAGGAACCGAGTAACCATGGCAACCCGACCACTTACCGCCCCCAATACCACCCACGCAACTCACCAGAAAGAGATCACGTGACTGGAGACTACGTCAGCCAATTGAACTGGACAGAAGGTCACGTGACAGACGACGTCCAATTGGCATTGAGTGGTCTCCGAGATACAAAGATAGTTTTAACAAATGTACCAGATCGCCCCCGGGGGGACGACCCCCTCATGAATATGAAAATGAGACATGAACTTGTACGAAAGAGACGGAGGGAGAGGGACCACGCCCACTCACTGGCATTAAGAGAAGAGAGAAGACAAGAAGAGATAAAGAGAAGAGCAAGAGAACTGATGAGGGTAGAGGAGGAGGAACGGAGAGCAAGGGAGAAGAGAGAGGAGAAGGAGATACAGGAACACGTTAGAATTATCAGAAAACAACTAAAAGAACAACAAGAGAAAGAAAAGTATGCATTTAGTATGGGAATGAGATATGTAGTATGGGAATGAGATACATGTATGTAGTATGAGAATGAGATATGTAGGACAGGAATGAAATATGCAGTATGGAAATATAAGTATGGGAATGAATTATATAGTATGGGAATGAAATATGTAGCATTGGAATGAGATATGCAGTATGGGAATGAAATATGTAGTATGGGAATGAAATATGCAGTATGGGAATGAGATATGCAGTATGAGAATGAGATATATAGTATGAGAATGAGATATGTAGTATGAGAATGAGATATGTAGTATGGGAATGAGATATACAGTATGGGAATGAGATATTTAGTATAAGAATGAGATATGCAGTATTAAATGTATATAATATGGGAATGAAATATATAGTATGAGAATGAGATATGCTATATGGGAATGAGATATGCAGTATGGGGATAAGATTAATAGCATGGGAATGAGTTTTGCTGTGTATTTATTAATTATTTATTGTTCATTTAGAGTCGTGAGGTTGTTACTAGAGAAAGAAGAAAAAGAGAGAGGATCCTCTGGACTAATGAAGGGAGAGAATACAGTGGAGGGGGAGGAGGAGGAGAAGGACTGTAAAGGAGAAATGAGAATTGGGAGAGAGTGGAGGGAGGGAACAGGAGAGAAAGAGAGTAAGAGGAGCTGTAGGAAGAGGGACACGGCCTTGACTAGGAGGATATTACTGAAGCAGTTAGCAGAAGCTGAGACTAACGATAATAAAAATAATCTTATGGTAATTATACTTAAAAACATCACACGCACATGTACCATACAAGTGGTTTAAATTATAATCTATTTCTCTCTCTCTCTCCCTCTTTCTTCTCTGTGTAGCTCCTAAGACAGTGTTTTGTGGTGTGGTATGAGCTTATATCGGAGCAGCTGGTATTGAAGAGGAAAGTTCAAGTGATTGGAGACTGGAGGATACTCTCTCGTTATTGGAGGAGGTGGAGGAACTTAATAAAAGAAAATAAAACTAAGAAACTAGCAATGAAGGAAATTGAACGATTGAGGAAAGAGAAGCAGTAAGAAGAACTGCCTTTACCAAAGTGTCCATTATATGGAGGCTTATCTGTGCAATTATTATTATTTATTATTATTATTATTATTATTATTATTATTATTATTATTATTATTATTATTATTATTATTATTATTATTATTATTATTATTATTATTATTATTATTATTATTATTATTATTATTATTATTATTATTATTATTATTATTATTATTATTATTATTATTATTATTATTATTATTATTAGGGTAACTGAATTAGCTGATACTCATTATAAATCTCATTTGTTGTGGAAGTGTCTCGTTTCATGGAGGGGTGTGGTTACTGCCGCTAAACTGTACAAGACTCAAAGTCACGAGAAAAAAATATCAAATTTTCTTGAGTCATTGACAACTTCAAATTCCGTTGAGGAAGAATGCTCCTTTAGTGAAAAACCCAACAATCTACCAGCAAAAGGAAAGGAAAAACCGTTAGGGGGTAATGAAAGGAGGAGTGATCTTTCAAAAGGGGTGTGGTCAACTGCAAGAGCTCACTTGGTAATGATTTAATTTATTTTAACCCTCTCTAATTAATGTCACAGGACAAGGTACTGATGGAAGGAACAAGAAGAGCAAATGAAAAAATAAAAGAAAATAAAGAAGTTAATTAATTTTATTATTATTATTATTATTATTATTATTATTAGGTAAATGGACTCAATAATTTGCAGTCTCATTCCAGTACCAAAGTATTAGCTCAGGAACAAAAACATAAAACGAAATTAACGTCACCAGCTAAACAACCAGCACTACTGAAAAGTAAAACAAAATATTAATTAATTAATTAAATTAATTAATTAATGTAGAAATGGAAGAGCGAGCAGCATTGATGTCAGAGAGAAAGTTGGCCAGAGAAGAAAGAAGAAAAAGAAGAGAACAAGAAATAAAAGTACATACACAACCATAGACTGTAAATTGTATGTATCGATCAGAAAATGTATTTAAAATTTGGTGTGATTTTGGAGCCATTTTTTGGAAAAAACCATGGGCTATAGTACAAGGAAATTTTCAGAAATTGGCTTGTTTTTTAAAATGGTCATAACTCGAAAATTTGAGCTCGGAATCTGCTCAAACTTTCTACACAGCATAAGGACATCAATATGTATCAGAAAATGTAATAAAAATTTGAGGTGATTTCGGAGCCATTTTTTTGGAAAAAACCATGGGCTATAGTACAGGGAAGTTTTCAGAAATTGGCCAATTTTTTAAAATGGTCGTAACTCAAAAATTTTAACTCGGAATCGGCTCAAACTTTCTACACAGCATAAAGACATCAATATGTATCAGAAAATGTAATAAAAATTGGGAATGAATTCGGAGCCATTTTTTGGAAAAAACCATGGGCTATAGTACAGGGAAATTTTCAGAAATTGGCTCGTTTTTAAAATGGCCGTAACTTGAAAATTTGAGTTCGGAATCTGCTCAAACTTTCTACACAGCATAAGGACATCAATATGTATCAGAAAATGTAATAAAAATTTGGGGTGATTTCGGAGCCATTTTTTGGAAAAAACCATGGGCTATAGTACAGGGAAATTTTCAGAAATTTGCTCTTTTTTAAAATTGCAAATATTAGTTCAGAATTGACTCGAACTTTTTGCACAGCATAGGTACTATTTAAAATTACATTTTATTTTTTAATAAGTATAATTATTTTGTTGTTTTTAGGAGGAAATGGAAGCTCGTGAGAGAGAGAGACAGAGAGAGGAAAGAGAGCTAAAGAAAGCTGAAGCTTTGAAGAAACTAGAAGAGAAACGACAAGCGGAAGAGAAGGAAAGAGAACGTCAACTAAAAGCGGAGAACTTTGCAAAACTAAAAACCAAAGCTGAGTCTCATTATCAAAAACAACTACTCCGTCACTTTGGGATGAATCCCTGGATTAAATTCAATATGGGCATGAAAAAGGCGTGGCAAATAGGTGTGGCTTATAATGAAAAACACGTCGTGTTGACGGCAATGATTGTTTGGAGAAGGAAGACTAATGAACTGATTAAGATGAAGAATGATAAAGCAGATTCCTTTTTAAGACTCAAGACTCAACAATATGTGTTAAATGCATGGAGGGAGGTGAGGGTATTGTGGCTAGCTGTAAGTGTGTGTATGTACACAATCATTAATTGAAGATTATACAATAAACCTGTCTGTGTGTGTCATATAACTTATTATCATTATGACTCCCTCTCCCTCTCTCTCATTATTATTACAGTATGTTAAACATCAAAATGAGTTGATGGTTCTTGCTGTGTCATCAAGGAAGAGGATACTCAAGCGTAAGGTTCTTCTCAGTTGGGAGAGAGTAACAAGAGAAGAGAGAGTATCATACTGGGAGAGAGAGAGGAAGGCAAGGAAGCATCATGAGAGGTAAGAGGAGGAGGAGGAGGAGGAGGAGGGACGTGACAGTTGGTATATCTATCATTATAGGAGTTTGATGGTATCAGTCCTGTCGTCATGGCGATCATATGTTCCTCTTTCTCTAGCAGAGAAGGAGCAGGAGGTAAGGAGAGCAGAGCTGAGGAGGAAAGTATCACAATGGCTGCCGGACTATCAACCAATCAAATTATCCGAGCAATGAGCCCAACCCACCCAATTCTCATTAATAATGTTACAATAAAATATTTTTGTTAATTATTATTATTATTATTATTATTATTATTATTATTATTACACTCTTTCACAATAAAGTAAAATAATGATTATAATTAATGATTATTAATTAACGAGTGGTTGCTAGGATACAAGGATTCCTTGAGATTGTTCTGATTCCTTTGAGCTCTTGGCCCCGCCCCCATTAACCTTCTTATCCGCCTCACCATGGAAACGAATATTATACTTCTCTCTAAACGCGTTCAACTCTTTTCCTTTCTCTTCAACCTGTACCTTTAACGTCTCAACTACTTTACCTAACTATAGAAAAGAATGATCGGTATTAGCTCCACCCACAAGTCTATTTAGGCCATGCCTACCTGTTCCATATTCTCCTCTAGTGTTGGGAGTATCTCTTTGACGGTTCTCTCTATCAAGACTCCGCCCATCATACGAAAACACCGTCTTTCGGGTGGGGCCACTTTGAGCGTTTGAATGACCAATCTACCACACAACACAACAAATAATATAAAATTAATAAACAAAAAATAATTATAAATAAATAAAATAAATAATCAAAATGTGTTAAAATGGCTACCTATGCTCATTCTTGTCGCTCTCAAGTTCTGATAGTTTGTTGATCAGTTTCCGCTGGTCGCCTCTCATTTGTTGGAACTTTGATATAATTTCCATTTCACTCATTTGCTGCTCTCTTGATGGTTTGGCCGCCATGTTTATTTTCTTGTGCGCAAACTGCGCATGTGCAGAGCTAAATCAAAATGGCGGATCATAGCTCCTTCTCATCCTCCTCCTCAAATGACACCTCCTCTAAGAGAGACCCCTACCAGCTCCAGTCTTGGACTGATCAATCAGATTCCAGCACTTTTTACGAGGAGTCCTGGCCTCATGTAGCCACTCCCCCTGTACATGTAGTTACCATGGAAACCAGCGACACTCGTCCAGTGATAGCTCGGTACATTCACAGGTTTAGGACCACGCCCCCCACATCAAGAGAGGGACGTTCCCGTGACACTGACGGTCAGTTCTGGTGGAAGAAAAAAGAAAAAATGAATCAACCAATCAGAGTAATGATAATGATAATGAATGCATTAAATTTTGATTGATTGATACACAGTGCTACATACCTTGACCATTAAAGTCTTTTAAAAGATTAAAGACTTCATATGCAGACACACACCCATCCCTTTCTATTCTTCTTTATTCATCAAAGGCTCCTTTGCATAACAGACATATCTTATTGCATAACCAAACCAACAGCTAATGTACACACACTTGTACTCATTATGAGCAGGTGCTAACTGCCCGCTTCTTTAATTGAATTTATTACATGAAATTACACACACATACATGTACATGTATTCTCACAATACATCATGTACGTGTATTATGAGGTAGTACTGGTCGCTCAGGTACAGTGGTAGACTGGTAGTCACTGAACCGTGAAGCTGTACAAATAATGTGAACTGTGGTAATTGGATCTAAGCCAATAAGAAGACCTCAAATCACAGCAGGTCAGGCTTTACTAATCTGGAGGGCAACAATGAAAAGAAGAGCAACAAAGACAATCAGATTAATGTTCAATACTAGCTCTCTTAAACTCAGTTAGCAGTATTGAGTTATTCATTATAAGCATGGCGGGCTTCATTGCACTGCTATGGCTACACTCTCACCTCTTTCCCTCTCCCTCTCTCTCTCCTATCCTATAGGTCGATCAAGAAAGCAACACTAAAGCAGCAAGGAGTGTTTCTAGGGATGAGTCTTTAAAAGAAAGAGCCGGTATAGCTTTAGAGAAGAGGTGAGATAAGGGCTGTGTACTGAGGGTTGTTTGAACAGGCTTCATGACAGCTGGTACTGGGTACCATTGGCATATGTTGAAGGAATATGAACCAGTGGATTGGTTGATGCACTTACCTCTCCTCAGTAGTAGTACATGTACATGTCTACGTGTAGATTTAATTATTAATCCATTAGGTATGGTCAGTGGGTAATTAACTATCATGTAGAGGTACATGCACGCAATTAAAAGCAATTAAAAATGTGACACACGTGTGATTCCTTAATACAGAGAGGTCATAATTTCATAGGTACAGGTTTGTACCAATTGGGACATTACAAAATGTCATTATTATGAAGGTGTCCTCATTATAAAGGTGTCCTCATTATAAAGGTGTCCTCATTATAAAGGTGTCCTTATCATTTTAACCTGTAGCATGTGTGAGATGACTAAAAAGATTACTAATGAACCTCTTGGTCTTTTTGTACCAGAGCTCTTCAAAGAGGAGTTTATATTGTATTAATGGGAAGGTAGTCACTGACAGATGATCTGTGGTGAGACTAGACTATAGCCAGTAGGCTGAGTGGCAGATTTTGAAGGCCTCATTTTGCTTATTGTTGTGTCTTCAACTGTACTGATCATTAGTAATTGTTAAATACAGATATAAATTTTGAGGTACTAATCTAACTAAAAATGGTAGACTTAAGGACACCTAGAGCTAAATATGAGAGACCAAAAGCTGAAAAATGGTAGAGAACCTAGGCCAAATATAGGAGACCAAAAGTCTCCTAAACTCCCTCTAGATCTAACAGTGTTTGTCTGTATGAAATTATTTGAAATTATGTACAAGTGTTCCTCATCTTCCCTTCTCTCTCCTTGCTCTGTAGTTCTAGTTTACTGTCTGCTCGCTCTCAATCACATGAGGATCAACTGACCTTCAAAACAAGGACACATTCGCTTCATTTGTTTACAGAACCCCTCTCCGAAGTCAGCTTGTCTGATGATGATGCTACCCAAGACGAAACACATTTAAAGATCAAGAGAAATGATGACATTCTTTACCAATGGAGGCTAAACAGACGCTTAGAAGAAGCAAGGAGGGACGTAGCAGCTGCCAAAAGAGAGAGACAAAGAAAAGAAATAATAGAACAGTCAAATAAAGAAAATTACTCTTTATCACGACTTCATAATATGCAGCCATCTTGTCATAAAAACTGCACCTTACCAGTATCAGCTAGTAGGGGTGGTGGCCATTGTGGTCCTTTGGTCCAGCTGGAGAGAGAAGAGAGGAGGAGAGAGGGTGAAAGTGATGGAGGTCAACTTGAAGAGTTACATGATGACAGTTTTGATTCGAGTCTCTCTTCATTCAGCAGTTCCGTTGCCTGCTCTGAAAGACCCTTAGCTCAAAGAAAGGATATTGATAAGTTATTGAGTGAGGTAAGTATGGTCTCGTTAATAATGGTTTTATTATCACTGATTTTAATGTATTGGAGGTTCAGTTCTAGCATTTTTTAATTAAAATAATGAATTATTGAATTAAGTACTACAGTAGAGCCTCTCTTAATGGACACTCTCTATAGTGTACCTTAACAGACAGCACCTAGTGTACCAACTACATTCCTTACTGTATAAAATAACCTCCACATAAAGGACACCTCTGTATAACAGAGACACAGTGTCCATTATAGCAAGGCTAGTCTGTATACATAAACAGTGAGTAATTGGTATGTTCATTAAGAGGCTCATTATGTGCAGTTATGAGAATGTCTGAGTTAATCTTTGTTTTGTTTGTCAAGGTTCAATGAGCATGTCCATGCTCTCCTAAACTGTGTCTGTAGCTAAAAGTGTGTATATTAAATGTGAGTGTGTGTGTGTGTGTATTATTGAGAGTGTGTGTGTGTGTGTGTATATATTGTGAGTGTTATGGTTCAAACAGTTTTCATTTATGGTCAGTTAATGTCCTCTTTTCACACAATATGGTAGCACTCCATTGTATTGTGTTTTATTAACTTTGAAGTCTCACTTTATTGAATTAGGAATTGCCCATAGCCTCAGTATATTTGTACACATAATGCGTATTATTTTTAGAGATGGACACAATTTCTTAAAATGGCTGTGACTTGAAATTTTGAGCTCAGAAACAGCTCAAAGTTTCTACACAGCATAATTAGTGACCTAATTTTGGAGCAACTTTAGAAATTTGTAAAAAAATTCATTTTTGGTCAGAATCAGCTCAAACTTTTTACACAACATAAGAACATACATGTACATGTATATGTATCAAAAAAATTATAAAAATCGAGAATTCTCTCCTTTTCATTTTTGGTGGAATTCGCCTGTACTATAGTACAGGGATTTTTACCTGATTTTGGAGTAGCTTTAAAATTTTATAAAAAATTCAAATTGGATCGACATCAGTTAAAACTTTCTACAGAACATTAAAACATGTATATGCATCGGAAAAAATTATAAAAATAGAGATTTTTTACCTTTTATTTTTGGCAAAATTTAGCCATTTTGTCTGATTTTGGAGTAACTTTCACATAAAAAAAAACTCTAGTTTTTGTCAGAATCGAACTTTCTACACAAAAATAAGGACAATTATATGTGTGAGAAATTATAATAGGAAGTGGTGATTTGGAAGAAAGCAGCTGCTATTAATGCAGAATGCTTAAACTAACCTTGATGATTTCACTGCTTGAGGCACAATAGTGTCTCTGTGTGTGGGTGTACATGAGTGCATGCGTGTGTGTGTGTGTGTGTGTTCATCTTTTAGTGTCTAATTTGCATGACAGTATCATTATTGTCATTACAAATGAGTCTTTATTTTCTTGACACTTTAGACAATCAAGGCTCGTCTGTTTGTTTAAACACACAGTCATTTTCCCAGCACATTATATCCAGGCTGGACTCTCTCCTAATTAGACGAACCAACACACAAACAAGCCATCATGTCAGGCTAGACTTGAAGGCACTGACAGAGCCTGGCTGTCTCAGGGAGGCTCACCATTAATTGGTTAATGAGTAAAGATTAAGACTAAACAATATTCAGTAAAGTATGTTAGCAGTTTTGTAATGTTTAGCCAACAGTCACTCTCTCACCTCAAACCAGTGGGTGGTGGCTGAATGCTGGAGATGAGGTGTTTATGCTTATGTTGGACCTTATGGTGTCTCTGAATGTTAGGATATCTGTCTTTTAGTAGGCCTAAAGTCTCGCTCTGTTTCCATCGTGTAGTGTTGTTGAGAAGATAATCAATATCCGCTCTAGTCTAAACTTTTCTCTTATGATGTACAACTCACATTAAACATGAGACACTTTTACCTTTTATTTTTCACTTCTTTTCCTCCCTCCCTCTCTCTCTCTCTCTCTCTCTCTCTCTCTCTCTCTCTCTCTTGTATTACTTAATGAGAACATTTTAACCATCTAACGATTTCCTACTTAAAGCCAATCTGTCGCTATGCCAACTGTCTCTATGGCGACTCTCCACCTAACCAGATGTGAGATTTTTGTATCCTTTTTATGTGTTCAGGCATAATTACTTATGATAATGGAGTACCAATAATGAACAACACTGGTTAGAGTGTCAAAGGAAGCATAGCTTCTTTATTAAAGTTAGCCACACTACCTATCCTTAATACATGTACAGTGTAGCCTCTTTCATTTGGGCCCACACTACCTGTCCTTAATACAGAGGTGTCCTCATTTCAGAGGTACTTTTGTATAGGCTTATACCAATTCGGATAGTACAGAATGTAGCGGATGGATGTGTTAATTTGATTATGATTATCATACCAGCTTTATTTATCATGAATAGCAGTTACCATTGTATCAGGCTCAATGCTTAACATATCACTCTGTGTGTGAGCTGGCCTTCTTCTAAAGACATTCATTGATATTACCTGACTCATTATGATATTCATGCACATGGACATTGTCATAATTCAATTGTATCCTGGCAACTAATTATCCATTATAGCTCTGCTGTGGCAGCTTTTCTTTTCTTCATGAATTACATTTTCATTTTCCTGCAGTTCGTGTTCCTTAAAATTATAAATAAAGTTAAATGGACACTCTATAATCAGGGCAAGTAGTACGGTCCCAATGCAATATAAGTGTGTATTAATGAACCTCTGAAATAAGAAATCAGGACAGTATTATTGGGTCCCAAGGTGTCCGGAATAGGCAGGATTGACTGTAGAGAATACAAGAGGAGACCCATAGATCATAGTGACGGAATTGCAGTGAGACTCTTTTTTGTCATTACTTGTTAATTTGACCAGTAATGAAGTGTCCCTCTTACTGAAAGGCTGTGGGTTGGCTGGTGTGGGATCTTAACTAGTGATGACATTATTTTCATAGTAATCCCACCTGAGATTGGTTGATATCACCATCCACAAGCCTGTTACACTGGAAAACAACAGCTACTGTAGCAGCTCTGTAGACTACATGCAGCGTTTGATTTGACGTCATCTTAAGTCTTGCAAGGTCTCTCTTGTACGTGAAATAGAGTCATATTGTGTGAACAGGAAGGCCTACAGCATGAGCTAAACTGCTCTTTTACTCTTCATAGAAACCTCATCTCTCTCTCTCCTCTCTCTCTCTCTCTCTCTCTCTCTCCAATCATGTTTTGTTGTCTGTCGTTTCTTTCAACACGCCAATTAGCCCTTTAATGGTGACTGATGTTAGCATTATCTTCTTCAATGCTATTGTGAACGTTTCCCACTTAGCCAACAAGAGATGTATAGATTAGCAGTCTGTACATTAACATGGCAACAAATTCATCACCTTTTCTCATGAGCTCGTGTTTGTCTCTCCTTAGCATAGCCTCTCCCCATTCATCTATCATGCATTCATCTTTCCATGTTAGCAAGAAAACAGCCTCTTCGTCCACTTTAAGGTGAAAATTATGGTCATTTTCACTCAATTTTAAATGTAAATGAAAGGTTTAGGTGCAAACTTCTAAATCAGTAGTTATTCATCAGTTATTCCCAATGAATAATGGATGATCCCCTGCCTGCTGGAATGCAGGTAGGGAGGTATGGCAGTCTATAGTAAAGTGAGAGACGTGACCGATTTCGTGATTGTTATGTTGGAATTCGTAGCTTCGGCATCTGTCAAGTGCATTCTATCGTATTCATAGTTGACTAAGGAGATTCACAGGTTCACATTAATGATATTCACGCTAGAAGGAGTGTCTTACAATAACATATCAAGCACTGCTAAGGACACTATTAGGCCTGGAGGTGTGTGTCTGCTGTAATTGTATTCATTATCTTATGCAGTTTAGCTTATGTAGGGCTTGTGTTGCGGCTTAGCTAATGAGGCCTAATTGCCACTATTTAACAAGCAGACGTTAGCTAAAACTGCAAACAGGACAAAGCCTTCCTGCCTGCTCTCTTGAAACACGGTCATTGTCTCTTCTTAGCCGGAGAAGATACAGCATTAGCTCATTGCTGCCATTGCTCAATGAAAACTGGCCTTTTGCTTCACTACAATCAACCTTCTGCTTCTCCTTCTTCAAAGATGATGCTTGCAACTTATCCCTCACCTGCACACCAGCAGCAACAAGCTACATCTCCTCCTGCTTTTAGCGCCATATCTCAGAGGACTCACCCTGCTGCTGGCGGCCTCCTTTCTACAGCCACAGGATTCATACCAACTGCTCTGCCACTCGCAATTGCTCCTTCGGCTGTGTTTGGACACCATCATCACCACCACCAGCCCGTAGCTCTGAGGGGACCTGTTCCAGCCCCACAGATCCTACAGCACCATTTCGCCTCTGTGAAAGTAGAGGAGGCCAAGAGGAGAAGCGAGAGCCCGAGGAGTCGTTCACCATCTTCAACACCGCCGGCTCCACAGGCCAGCAAGCCACAGCACACAGCATTCTCCATTGATGCCATATTGAGCAAGAAAGATGAGCCCAAGAAGCATATAAGCAGCAGTAGTACCAGCAGTGAAGTCTCCCTAGCACCTCATCAGACTTCACTCCTTGCCTCTCCTCCGTCAGTGGGACACACACCACACTTGACAAGGACTACTGCAAACGGGCTATTCTACATCTACACTGCAGCAAGTCCTACTGCAACTGGAGGACATCCTACTGTTGTACAAGCGGCTCAAAATCCTTCTCCATTTTCACCTTTTGCCAGTCTGAGAGGCCATCATTTTGATCATCATCATCACCATCACCATGAACTACAAAGATCTCCATTAGGACCACTTGTTCTACCACCACCAGGTAATTACCTACACTAATTCTTTGCATTTTTGGACTGTCTAAAATGATAATGTTCATAATTAGCAAAATAACTCCAAATTAGCTAATGCACATGTTCGCATGATGATGGGTGTATTGTGTTTATGTGTGGGTTACTGTTGATGTGATTATCTTCTTAACAAGTCTAGTCTGATGAAATTAATACTTCCTCTCTTCTTATCCACAGAGCCATCAGTCCTACTCTCATCAAAGCTCAAGAGAAAGAGAAAGCTCAGGACTGTCTTTACAGAGAAGCAGCTTGAGGGTCTAGAGACGAAGTTCTCCGAAAAGAAGTACCTATCAGTTCCTGATAGAATGGAGCTGGCAAACAGACTTGAGTTGAGCGAGACACAGGTGAAGACCTGGTTCCAAAACCGACGAATGAAATGCAAGAAGCAGCAACAGGTCGAACAAGGAAGCAGTGGGGAAGGCTGCAGCGAGAAAGACGAAGAGAAAGACGGAGAAGAATTTGAAGAAGAAGAAATCGAAGAAGATGAAGACGACTTGGAATCAAACTGCTCAAAGAGATTGAAACTCTGCAGCTCAAGCAGTTCACCTCAGTCTCCTGAGAGTGACTGCTGCGGTGATTATACTAACACACCTACTAGCAGTCACTTGCAGTCATGATACACTCTAGACTTATAAATATATATATATCTTATATTATTTTTGTATTATAGTATCTGCTAATATTGCTTTTTGTCTTATCCCTGTCCCGCTTTCACATACTCCATCATGCACACTTTTCCTTCTCTACAGAAATAACATTTATATTCTATTTTTCCTTCCTGATATCTTATACTATGATAGCATTATTATTGAAATTATTATTATTATTATTGATTTGAAAGTGATTCTGTATTGACTGGTATCATTTATAGAAAACATTACTGATAAATATAATTAAAGTGATAGAAACTGGAGGAGTAGGAGTAAACACAAACAACAATAAAACAATCATTGTTTATATTCTTCCATGATGAGGACATGAACTTAAGATGCCTTGCTCTTCTATACAACATTAATGACCAATAGTACTGTTGGTCTCCTTAATAAAGAGGTTACACTGTATTCCCTCCTTTCAATGCTAAAATGTTAAGAATGCACAATTTCTCATGAAAGGTGCAGCAATTAAGATTCTGGAGGCTACAGTAGTAGATATCAAAGACCTTCATTGTCTAATTCCAGAGATACTTTCTGCACAATTCACACGCTTGAACAGCAAGCAATACAAATACACATACAACTCCTTCTCTTTGACCCAAAATAGATAATAGGAATATTAAATAATAGTATTTTAAGCTGATGGCTTGTTCATATCAAGGAAGCATACAGAGCTTTTAACAAGGAGGACTAATTCCCTCTACCGACTGATTTAGCCACAGTAATGATCTGTGAACATGAGACATACAACTTTAACAATTGAAGGGACAAACAAGGCACTGAAGGCACACTTTGACACTAGTACGAATCAAGTGAGAGGGGACGTATGGTGGTAGAGTAACCCAACTTGCTTATCAATTGATTGAAACAAATAAAGAAAGAGATTGTCATTATCACAATGTGAAGGGGCTGTAATGGTTGAGAGCTCATGATTGTCCCACTTTGTTAGTCAATAGCTTTTGTAAGCTGAATAGACAAAACTTGAAATGATGCAACCACTAGCCTATAGTGGAGGCAATTCACACCTACTGCAATGATAATGGAGATATGATTGGGCCCACACTACCTGTCCTTAATAGTGTAGCCTCTTTCATTTGGGCCCACACTACCTGTCCTTAATACAGAGGTGCCCTCATTTTAGAGGTACTTCTGTATAGGCTTGTACAAATTGGGACATTAGAAAATGTTCACAATATAAAGGTGTCCTTATTAGAGGTGGGTACACAGGGGAGGTTCCAGAACAGTGAATGTATACAGATCAAACAGTAGCCATTAAAACAATCATATCCAGTAGAACCAGCTACAAAGACAGTAATTCATTTAACAAAACAAAGAATGGAAGGAAAAGACAGCAAAAGGGATGGACACAATCTGCATAACTGAATTGTGGCTAACAGTACAGTATAAGGCAAGTCAGTCTGTTAGCAGTATAGTTCAATGGAGCTATACACTACAGTATAGACTGCTATAGACTATAATAGTGTACTGCTATAGACTATATGTACTGCTATAGACTACTGCTAATGGACAGACTTTGTTATGACGAGGGATAGCAAACCACTGCATCACTTCTGCGACATCTCAATACAGTTGGGTTTGCCTGCTGGCAAGATTGGTTGGCCAACTGTCTCTGTGTGGTATGATAGTCCATTAGATCACTGTATTATTAATTAGATGGACTGCATTAAGGAAAGAGTCCTCTCATACTGGACTAATTAGAAGAACATCATGATGGTTGGACAACTGTCTCCATCGTAAAACCAAAATCATGTGGTAGGCTGCTGTATAGCCTCTCTTAATGGACACTCTCTATAGCATACACCTCCATTTAACAGACAGCACCTAGTGTACCAATTACATTCCTTACTGTGTATAAAATAACCTCCACATAAAGGACACCTCTGTATAACAGAGACACTACCAAAGTGTCCATTATAAAGAGGCAGGCTAATCTGAAACAAAAAAAATGCAATCTAAAAAAATTGATGACAAGTTTTTAAAGAAACTTTTCAAAAATTTTTATACATTCAAAAGGTATTGTACACTCAATAATAATAATAATAATAATAATAATAATAATAATAATAACAACAATAGTATTGAGTAAAAGTTTAATGAGTGACTCTTATTTTGTCTCAGAACAAGAGAGTAAGAGAAAGACAGTATAAACTAGTATCATTGTGTCAACTTAAACAATTTCAAACTTCTCAGGAGTGAACGAGACATCAGATGAAAAATTAACGGGTTTATTGGAGTCAGCTAACTGGATATTAATGACCTGAGACAAGGGAAAAGAGAGAGAGAGAGAGAGAAAGAGAGAGAGAGAGAGAGAGAGAGAGAGAGAGAGAGAGAGAGAGAGAGAGAGAGAGAGAGAGAGAGAGAGAGAGAGAGAGAGAGAGAGAGAGAGAGAGAGAGAGAGAGAGAGAGAGAGAGAGAGAGGGAGGGAGGGAGAGAGAGAGAGAGAGGGAGGGAGGGGAGGGAATAAATGACGACCAATTATGTGATTACAACACAGCAAAGAGAAACAAAAATAAAGAGAATGTCACTATACTATTTACTACAGTCATTGTATCAGTCTCTATTATCAATCCACTCCTCCTCTTGAACTTACTAGGAGAAAGTCACGTACACAGGAACTAACATAAATACACAATACACTTTAATATGTGTCCTTGTTCCATGTGCATGCATACAGTATACAGATACAAGATTACTACAAAGGGATGGACAAGGAATGGGAACACACTGCCCTTTATGAACTGACATTGATATCATCATCACACCAAACACTAACAATATTATAGAGGGGAGGCATTTGCCCCCAGGGGGTCAGGGGTACTACTAGAATAACTGGAATAGAAGAAGTACATGCATAACACACAATTGCCTCAAGGCAATATACAGTGTAGCCTCTTTATTAAGGACACCATTGGGCCCACACTACCTGTCCTTAATACATGTACAGTGTAGCCTCTTTATTAAGGACACCATTGGGCCCACACTACCTGTCCTTAATACATGTACAGTGTAGCCTCTTTATTAAGGACACCATTGGGCCCACACTACCTGTCCTTAATACATGTACAGTGTAGCCTCTTTATTAAGGACACCATTGGGCCCACACTACCTGTCCTTAATACATGTACAGTGTAGCCTCTTTATTAAGGACACCATTGGGCCCACACTACCTGTCCTTAATACATGTACAGTGTAGCCTCTTTATTAAGGACACCATTGGGCCCACACTACCTGTCCTTAATACAGAGGTGTCCTCATTTCAGAGGTACTTTTGTATAGGCTTGTACCAATTGGGACATTACAAAATGTCCTCATTATAAAGGTGTCCTCATTATAAAGGTGTCTTCACATAATAGTGTCACTTATGTCAGGAGGTGCATTGTCACAGTGGGAGGTTCCAATTACCCTCGGGCTACAGGAGGATTATCTTACATTATACTCTACATATTTTAAAGTTGTCTAGTAACAGCTAACCTTCCAAATCACTAATGAAGAGCGACAGTGTCTATGACACATGTACTCACATAAAGAGATTATAATATACTGAAAAGATTGTGGAATGTAAATACTAGGACTGAGGTGTGGGATGGAAAGGAGGTATGGGACGACGATTACACAGCAAATTGGACAACAGCTGTTGGAATAAATACCATAAATTCACTATCAGGGAGGGAGAGCCAGGGAGGGAGCAATGTATACACATAGACACGTACCAGTACTTGTATAAGAGGGAGTATTGAATAATGTACGGACTAGCCTCTTTATAATGGACACTGTGTCTCTGTTATACAGAGGTGTCCTTTATGTGGAGGTTATTTTATACAGTAAGGAATGTAATTGGTACACTAGGTGCTGTCCGTTAAATGGAGGTGTACGCTATAGAGAGTGTCCATTATAAAGAGGCTACACTGTATATTTATATTTATGATAGCACAAACAATAAATCGCCCCATAAAAGCCATAGGGTGGGTACAGCAAATTGTTTGTGAGACTCCATAATCACCAACGAATCAGAAATAGAGTAAACACAATCATATCCTATACACACAGTAACACATACATTGTATGCACATACATTGGTACATATAATCAATATTATACTATTTTATAATGATTATCGTGTATCTTGTCCTAATATAGTTTCCAGTAATTAGCCGCATTAGCTTCAATTAGGTTGGGTAATTTATATCTTTATATATCAATATGGACAGGACGACTACCCCCTATCCATAATATCCAAATGTACTGTAGTTCCCCTTTAAACACAAGCAATGGACATACTGTACTCTCACTGTATTGTACATACATAACTGTGCTGTACTGTCACTGCACTGTACTGTCATACATACAGATGGGAACAAGTCTAGTATTAGGCAAGATTGAGGTAAAGTTACAGACCCACTGTGTGTTGCACACAGACTTAAAGTATGTAGCAACATTGGAATAAGAATTTAACAGAAAATAGAGAGAGAGAGAGAGAGGGAGAGGGAGGGGGGTGAGAAAGAGAGAGGGAGAGGGAGGGGTGAGAAAGAGAGAGGGAGAGGGAGGGGGTGAGAAAGAGAGAGAGGGAGTTGACTCAGTAATGAGAAACATGTAGACAATATAATTTCAAACAGCCAGCCCAATCAAACAATAATTAGACACATAATGTTACTAGTTCCACACACTCTACAACTAATTCTAAGACATACGTCAATAATATACTAATAATGCACTAATAGTATATTAATAGTATACTAATAATATACACTAATAGCAACACATTTGTAACTTAGAATGCCTTTAAGCCAATGAGGCTAAAAACAACAACAACAACAATAATAATAATAATGATGATGATGATGATGGTGATGAATAGTAATACGTACAATGTACATCACTACAAAACTATTGGCAGGGAAGCAGGCTTGGCCACTAAATGTTAAATATTAAAAAAGTTGTAACATTTAGACTATTGGTCATCTGCCATATGAATCACAATAATGAACAATAATATCAATAGTAATGTCACAATCGGTACAAAAGCACCTCTGAAATGAGGACACTTCTGTATTAAGGACAGGTAGTGCGGGCCCAATGGTGTCCTTAGTTATTAAGGGCAGGTAGTGTGGGCCCAACGGTGTCCTTAGTTATTGAGGGCAGATAGTGTGGGCCCAATAACACTTGCAGCTGATAATGGCTGTAGCTGCTATTACGCTAAACAGTTTACAAAACAAAAAAATAAACTGAAAAATTAGTTAGGAAAACAAAGAGCAATAAAGAGATAAACCCACAGTAAAACAAAGAGACTGCCATAATGAACTGAACCTAATACAATAAGAGATGGACAATGCACGGACCTGGTAAGAGAGAGAGGGGGAGGGGGAAATAATCACTGTTAGATCTAGAGGGAGTTTAGGAAACTGTTGGTCTCTCATATTTGGTCTAGGTCTCCTGAAATCAACTTAAGCCCCACCCACGCATTTTTTGGCCTAAAACTTATTTCCAGATCAAACAATGGAAATACCCAGTCATTCTTTCAATAGAAAGTGTCTGTGTGTGAATGAGGTTTCAACTATGATGATATCATTAATCACAAGAAGGAAGCTGATAATAATAATAATAATAATAATAATAATAATAATGATTCCAGAACCGAACCACAAAAACATGAATACAAGGCATGGAGTCGCAGGTAGCCACGCCTACTAATAGTCCCTAGCTAGACGCAAGAATGTAAACAGAGTCTATTCAATCATTAATTAATGATATACTAACTCCAGGAAAAGGGAAGTTGTAATAATAATAACAATAACTATTAGTGTCCTATTGAAATCATTGGACTATAATACCATAGTGGACTAATAAGGAATGTGGTATGGAGACAGGGTAGGAAATAATGTATTGCTACATGAAGAGAGTCTGGTACATGATGTGATCAGTTAGTCACAAGATCCAATTGTACTCAATAATATAGCAGGACTGGAACAAAGTGAAAGAATGTCACAACATCTGGTTGGACTAATATGGTGCTTGGGATTTGGGTCAACATCATTTCAACATACATGTATTTCAGCACATGGATAATTACAATGCTGCAAAATTTTAGCTTTTAGCACTTCATTATGAAATCACAAGACGTCAAAGTATAGGAATGAGATTTGATGGTATAGGAATGAGAATTCCTTACCTCAATATGACAGTAGAGGCTTGAAGATCCAAAGTTGATCTTAATGGGAAAGAAGTCATCAGGATGGCCAGGGACTGAGAATTCCAAACTTCCAGACTTGGTACTGGAATCAATGACAGGTATGCACCAGTCTAGCAGATGCTTCCTAGTGTCGTAATGATACTCTCCATCAATCTCCCCGACCACTGGAGACCCACCACCACTCCTAGAGGAAATAAAGAAAATAATAAATAATGAATATCATGAGCAAGTTGATATCATAAAAAATGTAAGATGAATGGAGAATTCTCTCATAGCCACTTTTGGCAAAATTTGGAATGTACATGTACTGTAGTACAGGGACTTTGGCCTAATTTTCGAGCAACTTTAAAAATTTATAAAAAATCCAAATTTGATCGGAATCAGTTCAAACTTTCTGCACAACATAAGAACATGTATATGTATCAGGAAAAATTATAAAAGTGGAAAATTGTCTACTTTTCATTTTTGGCAAAATTTGGCTAATGACCCTGTACTATAATACAGGAACTTTTAACTGATTTTGGAGCAACTTAAAATAAGTTAAAAAATCTAAATTTGATTCAAATTAGCTCAAAATCTCTACACAACATAAAGTATCTTATTTAATTGATAAGAATAATAAATAATAATAAAAATGGCCCAATATAGTACAGAGGATTAGCAACAATTAGAAACAATTAAGATACTGATAGTAAATATAATAACACACTGACCAATCATAAACAGGAAACCAAATGCGATTGAAACACTAGCAACAACAACTCCACAGCAGACTAATGTAAAACCTCTTCAACAAGGACACCATTGGACCCACACTGTACCTAATACAGGAGGGTTGTACCAATTGGGACATTAGAAAAGGTCCTAGTCATAAAGGTGTCCTTATAAACCATACAAATGCCTTCTCTGTGTGTGTGTGTGTGTGTGTACATGTACTTATAACATCATTTCCTTTCTCTTTCTTTCCCCCTCATTCACAGACCCTGAGTCTTTCTATGTCTCAAGTTTCATGTACACAAACACACGGTCTCTTTCATCTGTAGTCACTGTCCAGTAATGGTTGCTTGGGAATTTATTTATATCTCAAGATCAAAGGAGAACATCTGTTTTAGCTGTGGCTACTAAATTGAAGCCCTCTCAATCCTCCTTAGGTATTAATGATTCCCCCTAATGTCATTATTGTGGCATTAGTGGTTGATATGCTGCCCACCCTTCACTAATTCAATCCATCCCTTTTCTCTGCCTTGTTGTTCATCTTTACACAGCTCAACCTCTCTCCTTAGCTAATGGCTGCCACTCAGTCAAAGTTAGAGTAGGGTACAGGTAATAAGGTGAGGAGACAGCTCCTTAACTGTCAGTAGGTTAGTCTCTTAACTTGCCATAACTGCTGGTCACTGTCAACGTGTTAAGCCATCACTTGATGTAACTGCACCAATTACCAGCTACTGCTGGCAGCCACTGACCCATGAACATGTACATGTGTACATGTACATAATATACACACAATCATACAGCACCTTTATGATGAGGACACCTTTATGATGAGGACACCTTTATAATGAGGACATTTTGTAATGTCCCAATTGGTACAAGTCTATACTGAAAAGTACCTCTGGAATGAGGACACCTCTGTATTAAGGACAGGTAGTGTGGGCCCAATGGTGTCCTTAATGAAGAGGCTACACTGTACATGTATTAAGGACAGGTAGTGTGGGCCCAATGGTGTCCTTAATGAAGAGGCTACACTGTACATGTATTAAGGACAGGTAGTGTGGGCCCAATGGTGTCCTTAATAAAGAGGCTACACTGTACATGTATTAAGGACAGGTAGTGTGGGCCCAATGGTGTCCTTAATAAAGAGGCTACACTGTACATGTATTAAGGACAGGTAGTGTGGGCCCAATGGTATCCTTAAGGGGCTGGGATAATGAGGATATCCCTTTTAAAATGAAAAGTAAAGCACTTAAAGAAGGTGTGTGTGTGTGAGTGAGTGTGCCCATGCCATATAATGTGGTTGGGGGGTCTACCTAGTTAGTGAAGAGTGAGGGAAACAGAGAGAGAAAGACTCACTCAGACAAAATGAAATAGAAAATGTCCCGAAGTGTGTGTAGCAGGCCTGACCATAAAATGTCCCAAAATTATTTATAAAAATAAGACAATTAAGAGAAGGGACAGGCACACGTATAAACACATGCAGAGGGAACTATCAGCCTAAACCACATAATGGAGGCAGTCACACAGACAATGTATACTACTAGCTTGTACTTGGTCTTAAATAATAAGTACAACAATTACTGAGAGGAGAAAGGTCAATGACATCAGAACATACTTTAATTAGTGACATTATACTGACAGTAACAAGAACTGTCTTTATGAAATATTACACACTACATGATGTAATGCAACTGGTTACATGTACAGTGTAGCCTTTTTATTAAGGACACTACTACCTGTCTAAGCTTAATACAGAGGTGTCCTCATTTCAGAGGTACTTTTGTATAGGCTTGTATCCCAAAATATCTTCATTATAAAGGTGTCCTCATTATAAAGGTGTCCTCATTATAGAGGTGTCATTATTAAATAAATAAAAAGCTTGTTGTAGTTCCAGGAAGCGACCAAAAAGTTTTAAAAATATAATTATCAATTTCTCTAAAAAGACAATAACAGAGCTTGTATGGTTAAAGCTGTAGTAGATTCAGATTCAAGATAAGTACTAGAGAGACAAAATGGACTTAGTGCAAGGAAGAATGCTTGAAACTAAATATATATGTATATAGACATAATAATAATAATAATAATAATAATAGTAATAATAATAATAATAATAATAATAATAATAATAATAATAATAATAATAATAATAATAATAATAATAATAATAATAATGAAATAATTATACAGACTAGCCTCTATATAATGGACACTGTGTCTCTGTTATACAGAGGTGTCCTTTATGTGGAGGTTATTTTATACAGTAAGGAATGTAATTGGTACACTAGGTGCTGTCCGTTAAATGGAGGTGTACGCTATAGAGAGTGTCCATTAAGAGAGGCTATACTGCATACTGTAATGAGAGGTTAAGAGAGAGAAATAAGGAAATGAATGTGTTTTTAAAGGGATAAGTAATGCTGATTGATACAAGCTTAGTTCATAATGAACACCCACAATGTAACTGCAGTAAGACACACCCAATGGGAACAATAACAAGAAAAGGATCAATAAAATAACAACTGGGGTATGAGCTGGGAAGGAAAAAGAGAGAAAGAGGAGGGATAAAATAGATGGAGCCACATCTAGAAGAGGAAACCTTTGATAGATACTTGAAGAGAGTGACAAAGGAAGGAGACCCGTCCTCAAACAACCACAGGTATAAAAACATTATGACCTAGGGGTGTAAACCTCTCACAGGCCATTAGACAGTATAGGGTATCTAAGGAGGAGTCAGCATGTACTCTGTACACACTAGAGTCTAATGGGCTGGGCGGGATCAAATATAACCAGAAGCAGGTGCCATTAGTAAACCCTCAAAGATAACAAATTGTCATAACAGGACAAACACACTTCCCAAGGACTCTTGAGAGAGCACCCAATAGTCCATTAGAGAGAGGAGGAGGAGGAGGAGAGAAAGGGAGGGATAACTCAGTGTGTTTAGCAGAAATGAATAATGTAACATGCTTATGGCAGTTACTTAAACATAACAGGAGAGAGGGAGAGAGAGAGAGAAATGTGATATTAATCATAGTCCATAATCATTAGAAATGGCTAATGGTATGTTAACAGTTACTATATATATATACAAGCTATGTGTTATTATTGATCAGTAATGGAGGACATAAATAGCATGTATGTAAACAAACACACAGAATAAGACAAAGAGACCAATACACAGTTAGGGATATTAATAGTCCATCAACAGGTCCCCATTAGTACAGGTAGGGAATGGCATCTGGATCCATCAGACACACACACAAGAGTCTGGACTAGTCATAATATAAATAGATTAGGCTGATCCCAATTACTTATCATAACTGGATTAGCATGTACACACATGTACAACCAGTCACTTTACCTTATTAGCAACCTAACCTTTATCCAGTTAATGGACACTCATTAACTGGATGTCTACAACCACTAACAATGCTAAAGGAGGATAAAAGACCGGGATAAGTTCCAGCTGGATAAGCAATAATGTATTTAATTAAACACCTGAGGAATGGAAGAATAGATCACCTGGCGGATTAGTCAAAGGAAGATAAAAGGACATTAGATACCATTAGATGAAGAATAATTGAAACACATACACACACATACCTTCATTACTGACATACCTTTAATAGTACAGAGTACATGAAATAATGTGTACACACAGTGGGGTTCAGTTACAAAATAAAGACACAAAAAGGACACAAACACATATACACTCTAGACAACTTTCTGATGGCCGTAACTTTAAAATTTAAACTCAGAATCAGCTCAAACTTTCTACATAACATAAGTACATCAATATGTATCAGAAAATGTAATAAAATTTTGGGGTGATTTCGGAGCCATTTTTTGGAAAAAACCATGGGCTATAGTACAGGGAAATTTTCAGAAATTGGCTCGTTTTTTAAAATGGCCATAACTTGAAAATTTGAGCTCGGAATCGGCTCAAACTTTCTACACAGCATAAGGGCATCAATATGTATCAGAAAATGTAATAAAAATTTGGGGTGATTTTGGAGCCATTTTTTTGGGAAAAACCATGGGCTATAGTACAGGGAAATTTTCAGAAATTGGCTCATTTTTAAAATGGCCATAACTTGAAAATTTGAGCTCGGAATCGGCTCAAACTTTCTACACAGCATAAGGGCATCAATATGTACCAGAAAATGTAATAAAAATTTGGGGTGATTTTGGAGCCATTTTTTTGGGAAAAACCATGGGCTATAGTACAGGGAAATTTTCAGAAATTGGCTCATTTTTAAAATGGCCATAACTTTAAAATTTGAGCTTGGAATCAGCTCAAACTTTCTACACAGCATAAGGGCATCAATATGTATCAGAAAATGTAATAAAAATTGGGGGTGATTTCAAAGCCATTTTTTGGAAAAAAACATGGGCTATAGTACAGGGAAATTTTCAGAAATTGGCTCATTTTTAAAAAATGGTCATCCATAGGATTCATATGCTACAGCCTTTATCAGGCACTGCAGTTTGTAGAAGGTTCATCTGCTAAGAAGTGCCACATTTATTGGTACAATGAAAATACCAGAAATACACGTCACTTGAATATGATAGCATCAACCACCACATGCCATGAAACAAGGAAAAGTACGTGTACACACACACACACACACACAATGTACAGACTAGCCTCTATTCCTCTATGAGGAGGCTATTGCTACACTGTACTAGTACAGCAGGTGTATTATTAACACTTGAATACATTAGACTAGCAGTATTATACTGTAAGGCGGTCATTAGCAGCTGTGAGTCACACTCTATACAATGAATGGCTCATAGTGTTTCCCATTCATATCATAAGGAGCTACTCATTAAGAGACACTGGGTATTGAATGGGGACCATTAGGTATCCCTACCAACTGATAGACCTATTCACTCAATGGAATAGATACAGACTGAGAACAGGAGGGACAAGACTGGAGCAAGACACAGATATACAAACACTCCAACCTTCAGCTACTGCAGTAGAGCCTCTCTTAATGGACACTCTCTATAGCGTACACCTCCATTTAACGGACAGCACCTAGTGTACCAATTACATTCCTTACTGTATAAAATAACCTCCACATAAAGGACACCTCTGTATAACAGAGACACAGTGTCCGTTATAAAGAGGCTAAATCATGTAGTGTTTCTAGTACATTGGGAGGTTTGGCTTTGTGTTAAATGCCAGAGTTTTCCTTTAACAATTAATAGTTGAACTACATGTACATGCAGCCAACGACAAAAGAGATTCTAATGAGAAGTAATTGAGCATAAAGGACTACATGGGGACAATAGAAGAGAAGAAGTAGAGTAAGTGATTGGCATCCACTCTTGATAGTAAATAGTTGGCAAGGAGGCAGTATGAGTACATGTAGATGAGTAATCTTTTGTAATATGGACAATAGGGCAGAGCAACTAGCCAAACAACCACAACTTGGCACTGGACAGTAGACTCACCACACACACAATTACCAGCCTCTTTATAATGGACACTTTGGGGCAAGACAGTGTCTCTGTTATACAGAGGTGTCCTTTATGTGGAGGTTATTTTATACAGTAAGGAATGTAATTGGTACACTAGGTGCTGTCCGTTAAATGGAGGTGTATGCTATAGAGAGTGTCCACTATATTCTTGCCATCCCATACCAGCTGTAGTCAATAATTTAAAAATGGTACGACATTCTACGTAAGAGCAGAACAGGATCTGTCAAACAAATTAATTAATTAATAAAATATTTGAACTATGATCACAAGTTAGACTGCACATGAAACAACACAGTGAAGATTATCTTTCAGTCAGGCAGGATGCAATTATGAAACATTTGGTAACAATTATTCTCAGAAACTTAATCACAAACACACTTGTAGACCAGGATCATACTGTAGGTAGGAGACACTAGAACTACACTGTAGCATAAGGAAGCCTTTATATTGAGGACACCTTTATAATGAGGACACCTTTATAATGAGGACATTTTGTGATACAAAGCTATACAGAAGTACCTCTGAAATGAGGACACCTCTGTATTAAGGACAGGTAGTGTGGGCCATATCTGTCTTTATTGGAAAACAATTAAATTGCAATTCTAAAGATATCAAATCAATCAAGGATTATCGTAGCACCATCAATTAGTACAGTTTATGTGTCCACACACACACAAACTGTACATGAACATGTACGTAGTAAACTGAAGATGTATAATAAAGGAAAACAGATTAATATGAGATAAACACTGTGAGACAGACTGACTGTATCTCCTAATAGAATCAGTACATGTACAGACTAGCCTCTATAATAATGGACACTTTGGGTCAAGAAAGTGTCTCTGTTATACAGAGGTGTCCTTTATGTGGAGGTTATTTTATACAGTAAGGAATGTAATTGGTACACTAGGTGCTGTCTGTTAAATGGAGGTGTGGTGTACGCTATAGAGAGTGTCCATTATAAAGAGGCTATACTGAAATACAGTAGTAGTGGTGTAGTAATGTTGAGTCATTAATATTATTAGATTAGAATAGGAAAATCAACAAAATACTCAGTAATCGTATTAGTTGCATAGTAACTGGTGCATATCAACATTTTGAGATCAGGCCTTTGTGGGTAGACTTGGTACAATTATAATAGTTTCAACAGAGCAACAGCGTCCATTATACAGAGGCTAGTGTATAGTAGTCTAATTAGAAGCTTTATATAGTTGAGTGATGATGTTTGTCATTTAATTACTTGGCAGGGATACAGTACACAATAGGAATAGATCATAATTGATAATAATAATAATATTTATAATAAACTAATGGCGTAGGAGATACTTGTACTATAATTGAATCAAGAGTAGGTATGTGACCCATTATTGTTAGTAAATTGGTTTGTTTGGTAGAATATAATCAACAGGAATCTGATCTTAATTAGACTATACACATGAAATGAGATAATGATAATAATAATAATAATAATAATAATAATAATAATAATAATAATGATAATAATAATAATAATAATACATAGATTATTATTATTATTGATCATGATATCTTACGGTATTGGGATGGAGATGACAACTTCGTTCAACTGGAGGTAGTCGTGAAGGAGCTCATACTCAACATTAACATCACAAGATCCAGCATTCTCCGAGGGCCAACAATTAACTGAAGGGGGAGGGGGAGGGGAGAGAGAGAAACAGGAAAAACTTATACGTCACGTGGTGTGTGTGTATGTGAGGTAAGCAAAACAGAAAGAGCCACATGTACTACACATTACTTCCTTTTAAATTCCCTTTAAATTGACACTTCCTTTCTCTCTCCTCTCTCTCTTCCCCCTCTTTCTCACTTACTAAATAAAGGCAGCAGTGAATCATCTGTTGTCTGCAGTCGCCATTTTAAGACTCCGATATCCTGACCAGTTGGAAAACTCTTTCCTTCTCCTTTCAAAGCGATGAGACTCTTATCTTGAAATAACCTCTTGTCAACATTGGGATGAGTCTAATAAGGTAAATAAATAAATATATAAATAAACAAACAAATATTATATGCATGAATAAAATTAATAAATAAAAAGAACAAAAGATTAAAGTCTCTAGCTAATGTTGAGAGAGGCTATAGTGTACAAGGACAGGTAATCCAATTAGAACATGATCGTTACTCATTTACTCACATGTACATGTACACCTACAGCTGCTCCATTACTATCCTAATACTAATTTAAACATTTAATGGTATTCATTAAAATTGAGCAGGCATAGCTCCAGGCTTAAGAAGTCCCTCCCAGCTTTTAGCTTCAGGAATCAGTTCATTAAAGAAGCACTGGCAGTCCCGCCTCTCCGAGAAGAGGGAAGAGACCTTAGGTCTGTTATTGGAAGGGAGGGTAGATACCACTGAAGAGCAGCTGTTACTAAACATTCCTTAGTATACAAGTGTAGGATTTAATGATATTCATAGTCCTTTATGACAACAACAATCAGACTAGCCATTATCTAATTAGGAGGCCACAAATAATATAAAAATGGATTCCAGTAATGATGTGTATCAGACTAAGAGGATGGACTATCCCACCATAGCTTCCAGGACACTGTACACACACACATCAACACACACTGTTGTATTAACACATGTACAGTGTAGCCTCTTTATTAAGGACACCATTGGGCCCACACTACCTGTCCTTAATACATGTACAGTGTAGCCTCTTTATTAAGGACACCATTGGGCCCACACTACCTGTCCTTAATACATGTACAGTGTAGCCCCTTTATTAAGGACACCATTGGGCCCACACTACCTGTCCTTAATACATGTACAGTGTAGCCTCTTTATCAAGGACACCATTGGGCCCACACTACCTGTCCTTAATACATGTACAGTGTAGCCTCTTTATTAAGGACACCATTGGGCCCACACTACCTGTCCTTAATACATGTACAGTGTAGCCTCTTTATTAAGGACACCATTGGGCCCACACTACCTGTCCTTAATACATGTACAGTGTAGCCTCTTTATTAAGGACACCATTGGGCCCACACTACCTGTCCTTAATACATGTACAGTGTAGCCTCTTTATTAAGGACACCATTGGGCCCACACTACCTGTCCTCAATACAGAGGTGTCCTCATTTCAGAGGTACTTTTGTATAGGCTTGTACCAATTGGTACATTACAAAATGTATAAAAATGGAAAAGGCTACCATTAAAGGATGCATGGAGTAGGGACTGACCCAAGCTGTACAAGAGGAGCGTCCTAGACTATGACCTTAAAATAATACACAGGATGTAAATAGAATAATAACAATATCATTGCATAACAAACACATCATATCAATCAAACAGAGCTCATACAACACAGGCACATAATGGAGGGCTTACAGCTCAATGCTACCTGTAATCTATAATGTACCATGTGCAGCAAAATATTGGAATATATCTCTCTTCTTTTTACACATGATAATAACAGTAGCCTCTATATAATGGACACTTTGAAAGTGTCTCTGTTATACAGAGGTGTCCTTTATGTGGAGGTTATTTTATACAGTAAGGAATGTAATTGGTACACTAGGTGCTGTCCGTTAAATGGAGGTGTACGCTATAGAGAGTGTCCATTAAGAGAGACTATACTGTAGCATGCATTCTAAACGAGGCAATAAATGAAGAAAGAGAGTAACAATAAAGAGATGTGGAGTGAGTGTATGGTCATTGTGTAAACTATAGGTAGACATTAAGAATGAACAGAATCCAGTTGTACATGTAATGCAACAGTACCATTATCAGTTCATCATGTGCAATCACTTTAATGGAGTCATTAAATATGTACTGATAATATTAGAGGTATGTGTCTTTATTCCCTTGGAATTCAAAACAAAATTAGTTAATTGTATTAATAATGACAATAAGAACAGCTGTCTGAAATAGTGGGGGAGAGACAGAGAGGGAAACACTCAATTAATGTATTAGTACATCATGAATTAGTGTGTGTGTGTGTGTGTGTGTGTGTGTGTGTGTGTGTGTGTGTGTGTATGAGCAGAGCTGATGGAGAGTGTCTTTACATTCACTCAAGCAATGAGAGAGTGGAGGCACTGAAGCTCAGTATTATCATGTCATTAAACTACACACAAGTACAAGTACATGTACTGACCAGGACACACACACACACACAATACGTGTACATGTACCTTCAATAAAAAACATTTAAACTGTACTATAAGTACAGGGATTTTTGTCAAAAATGAAAAGATAAAATTTCCCCACTTTTTCAATTTTTCCAGATACATATACATGTTCTTATGCTGCATAGAAAGTTTAAGCTGATTCCAATTAAATTTGAATTATTTATAAATTTTTAAAGTTGCTAAAAACTCAGTTCCATAAAGCTGGTGCGTACTCAGTGAAAGGCCCTGAACTATCAGTAGTAGGAAGAGGAGAGGGTACCTGTAGAGTGACTCCAGTTTAACAATAGGACAGGAGACAGTGTAGGGGTGTGTCTGTAGAGTGGAGAGTGATTTAATTTTAGTAATTTAGTGAGTGACAGTCTCTCATTAAATTATCCATTAAAGTGGGTACTATACCCAGTCACTTGACGGGTTTCATAAGCCCCAAGGGCCAGCCAGGGCCAAGGGTTGTCCTTTTATACACAAGCATATGTACAGTGTAGCCTCTTTATAATGGACACTCTCTATAGCGTACACCTCCATTTAACGGACAGCACTTAGTGTACCAATTACATTCCTTACTGTATAAAATAACCTCCATATAAAGGACACTACCAAAGTGTCCATTATAGCAAAGCTAGTCTGTATACATAAAACACCTTTAAAAATACATAAATATGTTCCCCTGGTTCTTTCCTTGTTATGAATCATTAGGAGTGAAGGATACTAACAAAATGATCTTAGACTAACTGCTTGAGATAAACTAGTCTGGCTTTATGGAACCGTACACACACACACACATTATAAATAAATAATAATACAGAGAGATACATGTACATGTAGAGTGGCTGATAAAGTATCCCTTTGTTGTACTGGCGGATGGTATGATTCCTAGTATTCCAGTCACTCGTTATTATGATTGACTGATTCCTGTTTTGATTATCGTATGAGTCAATATCAGTATATGTGACATTGTTATCAAAACCAATCTAAATTTTGAATTTCTACAAATTAAGGAATACATTGTCAATTATGATGAAGAATACTCCATATAATGGACACTTTGGTAGTGTCTCTGTTATAAAGAGGTGTCCTTTATGTGGAGGTTATTTTATACAGTAAGGAATGTAATTGGTACACTAGGTGCTGTCCGTTAAATGGAGGTGTACGCTATAGAGAGTGTCCATTAAGAGAGGCTGTACTGTAGCAGTAGTACAGATATTATCAGTATATATAATTCAAAATGTGTGGTCCAGCTGGAGTGAAGGAGTATCTGTACGTGTACATGAATAGTGTAGGATGACATTTACTTTAATTGATGAAATAATAACAATAACAATAATAATAATATAATACCAGCATAATTACATGTACATGTACAGGTGTCTTTGATACCAGCTGTTACGAGACATGCTAAAAATGCTAAGAGTGCAATCAACACTATAGCACTAACGTCTAGAAGATTAAATAATCGTCGTCATGCTGTTTCCTTTAATTCTATCTAAAATGTACTATAGATCTCTAAAAAAGGACACCTTTATAATGAGGACATCTTTATACATGTAATGTCCCAATTGGTACAAGTCTATACAAAAGTACCTCTGAAATGAGGACACCTCTGTATTAAGGACAGGTAGTGTGGGCCCAATGGTGTCCTTAATAAAGAGGCTACACTGTACATGTATTAAGGACAGGTAGTGTGGGCCCAATGGTGTCCTTAATAAAGAGGCTACACTGTACATGTATTAAGGACAGGTAGTGTGGGCCCAATGGTGTCCTTAATAAAGAGGCTACACTGTACATGTATTAAGGACAGGTAGTGTGGGCCCAATGGTGTCCTTAATAAAGAGGCTACACTGTACATGTATTAAGGACAGGTAGTGTGGGCCCAATGGTGTCCTTAATAAAGAGGCTACACTGTACATGTATTAAGGACAGGTAGTGTGGGCCCAATGGTGTCCTTAATAAAGAGGCTACACTGTACATGTATTAAGGACAGGTAGTGTGGGCCCAATGGTGTCCTTAATAAAGAGGCTACACTGTACATGTATTAAGGACAGGTAGTGTGGGCCCAATGGTGTCTTTAATAAAGAGGCTACACTGTACATGTATTAGGACAGGTAGTGTCGGTCCAATGGTGTATGTGTTACATTCAAAGGAGCATAACTCGCAGCTCATCCCCCATCATAATGTCTCGTTAACATGTAGAGCTACAATCATGATTATGTAGGAAATTGTTTAAATTGTTAACTTGATGGTATTCCAGTAATTGAACATTACTGCTGATATGTATACAGTATACATCATTAGCTGCTGTCAGTGTGTGTGTAATAACTTCAGCTTTTGATCTACTGGGAGGTTCAGCTCTACTAACTTTAGGCATTTTTCTTTAATTTTTAGTTAATTACGTGTACATGTATGTTAAATATTAATTTAGAATTTAATGGAACCATCAGTCAATACACACTTTAATGTACTGAATACTCAGAAACTAAAATAATACAACAATAACAGTAGTGTAGTAGTAATAATAATAATAGTAATAATAATAATAATAATAATAATAATAAATATACAATTAGTAAAATGTATATTTATCATAAAACAAAAGAGCAGAGAGAGAGAGAGAGAGGTAGGTGGGGGGGGGGAGGGAGAGAGAATTACCTGAAACTGAACCCCTCTCTGCTCCTCATCATGTTTTATTCCGATGTTAATGCGTCCATACTCTCCATCCGATATCTTTAGAGTTATCATACCAAGTATTTCCATATTTTGAAGTCCTCCATCTCTGCCAGCTGCAACAGTGAGTCTCTCACTCACTTTCAGATGAACACTAGAAGAGAGAGAGAGGGGGAGAGGGAATTTTAATTGCCAGTGATAAGAATATAATTCATAATAAATTAGCCGATTCATTAAAGCGGTCTATGTTCGATTGGCATACAGTGATTGCTGTACTGGTGGTCCTCCTTTAGTGGCAGCTGGAGCTGGTTTATGCTTGGCACTAACTATCCCTATTAATAATAAATAAATAATTAATAATTAATAAATAATTAATTATTATCATTGTTATTATTACTTTCTCCTTCAGCGACTAATTTATCCACAAAACTGTCGGCATCTTTTGTTTTCTTTCCCAGCTTCATCCCACCTGCTGACCTACTGAAAGAAAGAGCAATTTAAAAATAAAACATGTACTAATGAACAGAATATAATGGACACTGTGTCTCTGTTATACAGAGGTGTCCTTTATGTGGAGGTTATTTTATACAGTAAGGAATGTAATTGGTACACTAGGTGCTGTCCGTTAAATGGAGGTGTACGCTATAGAGAGTGTCCATTAAGAGAGGCTATACCGTACATGCTAAGAAAGCAAATCAAATTAAAAAGAGAGAGAGAGAGAGAGGGGGAGGGAGAGAGAGAGGGGGAGAGTATGTGTACATGAATTACGTGAGAGAGAAAGAGGGAAATTAGAGGGAGACAAAACCAAAAATATGAAAAGCCGAGGGAGTGTTGCCAAAACTATTATAATTAAATAAAAAATAAAGCCATTAAGAGGAGCAGCTGTTACTAACAAACACACACACACACACACAATAAAGGTTAGGACACACACAAAACATAATTAGCTTAATACAGTGTATACTGTATGGCCTCAGCTACACACAAACACACGGTGTATGATGAGCCACTCATTAATAAACATGTACATGGCTACATGTTCTATTGCAATTTAATGGACTAATGAACTGCCAATATATAATAATTATAGAGGAATTAGGTGAGAATGCAACACATGTGTGGAGGTGTGGGAATAAGTCTAATGACGTTTGAACCATTTGAAGTACAATACAGTAGTACACATGAACAGGACATTAGTACATGTACAATGTGTAAAAGGAGAGGGAGAGAGAGAGAGGGAGAGGGAGAGAGAGAGAGGGAGAGAGAGAGAGAGAGGG
>NW_003546337.1:148245-149266 GCF_000090795.2 Amphimedon queenslandica | reverse complement strand
TTTTTCTGATACATATACATGTTCTTATGTTGTGTAGAAAGTTTGAAAAGATTTCAATCAAATTTGGATTTTTTTACGGATTTTTAAAGTTACTACAAAATCGGACTAAAGTCCCTGTACTATAGTACAGGGACTTTCGCCAAATTTCACAAAAAATGAAAAGGAGAAAATTCCTCAATTTTATTACATTTCCTGATACATATACATGTTCTTATGTTGTGTTTCAAGTTTGAACAGATTCTGATCAAATTTGGATTTTTTACGGATTTTTAAAGTTGCTTCAAAATCAGGTCAAAGTCCCTGTACTATTAGTAACGCGGTAGCGTTACTAAGTAGGATTCACCCCCAAACAAAATGGCTGCCACGACTTTTGCAGCCTTGCTATACCGGGAAAACGAGCTCCTATGCTTACCAGACTTTATAGAGGACCTTATCTTGACCAGAGGAATCCAATGGTACAACTAGCGTGGCTCTAGACCTTGTCTAAGCGAAAAGTCAAAAATCGGCGAACCGGCCGTTTTGTTCAGCCACCTTTTTTCATCTTCATCATCATCATCATCATCATCTTCATCAAGTCCTGTCAATCCAGTTGTCGGTGTGTATCTCAGTATCAGTTGGTGCTACAAGAATAATTCTTACACCAATCTACTCCAACAGTCTATGCGCAGGTCCATGTCCCATCAGATCATTCTTCAAGTAAGGAAAAAGTGATACTGGATCGAGCCATCTTAGCTACATGCCGCCATTTTGTTAATTAAAGAAGCTTGCCATGTGCTCCAATATTTGGGTGTGGTCGCGCATGCTCAGATCTGCAGCTCTGGAAGAAGCAAGTTATTTTTTACCAAGCTATGCTTGGAATCAACTTACTGCAATACTTTAGTGGTGGTTTCCAGCTAAAAGAAGGTATTGATTTTACATGTTACTATTTTATCAAGTGTGTTATTTTATTTTATTTTAAAAAACAAACAATTAATTAATGGTATGACTTATGATATGCAATGATAATTATAAACTTGACAAC
>NW_003546337.1:111696-148235 GCF_000090795.2 Amphimedon queenslandica | reverse complement strand
AGAGAGATGAGGGAGAGTGAGAGAGAGGGAGAGAGAGAGAGAGAGGGAGAGAGAAAGAGAGGGGGCAGACTACAGCTGGTCACGTACACGGAGGGCTAATTCAACTACTGATAATCAGTTTATAGTAATGATTGACACAATTACACTAACTCGTGTAGTAAATAATAGTGTACCAAGAATGAGAGAGAGAGAGAGAGGGAGGGGGAGGAATTCAAACAAAAGATTTAAGCTAATCCAGACAGAGACCAGTGGGTATAATCTGTTGTGTAATTAAACTAATTGTGGAGTAAAAGATGTGACGTAACCATGGCGATGCTGTCACGGTTACGAGGCCACACCCCACACATTTGCTATTCCTCCTACTTTTACAGTGAAGTCACTAAAAAGGACAGCACTGCCTTATTCCAGAGGTTAATTAACTATTAATAATATAACTAGCTATAAAACAATTACTACATGAAATACTAATAATAAATAATTAATAATAATAAATAATTAATAATAATACCAGTGGGTACCTTGTTTGTGAATAAGTTGGTTTGGAAGTTGGTTCCAGTGAAGTCTCAGCGACTGGTTGATAGGCCCCGCCCCCTCCATACCCACCCCCTGATGAGCCAAACCCTCCTCCGTATTTACCAGCTGACCCGATCCCACCGCCAAACCTCTTGGCATCTCTTTTAGCTTGTTGGAGCTCCTTAGCCCGCCTCTTCATCTCTTCCTTAGCTTCTCGCTCTTGAGTCTAATAATAATAATAATAATAATAATAATAATAATAATAATAATAATACCATTATAACAGTTACTGTACATTATGTTGTATAGAAAGCTTGATTTTTAAAGTTGCTCCAAAATTGGGCCAAAGTCCCTGTACTGTAGTACAGGACTTTGGCCAAATTTCGCCAAAAATGAAAAGGAGAGAATTCTCCATTTTTCTAATTTTCCTGATACATTACATGTTCTTATGCCATACTTCAAGTTTGAACTGATTCCGATTAAAATTAAATTTATTACGAATTTTTAAAGTTGCTCCAAAATCGGACAAAAGTCCCTGTACTATAGTACAGGGTCATTTGCCAAATTTTGCCAAAAATGAAAAGTAGAGAATTTTCTACTTTTATAATTTTTTTCTGATACATATACATGTTCTTATGTTGTGTAGAAAGTTTGAAAAGATTTCAATCAAATTTGGATTTTTTTACGGATTTTTAAAGTTACTACAAAATCGGACTAAAGTCCCTGTACTATAGTACAGGGACTTTCGCCAAATTTCACAAAAAATGAAAAGGAGAAAATTCCTCAATTTTATTACATTTCCTGATACATATACATGTTCTTATGTTGTGTTTCAAGTTTGAACAGATTCTGATCAAATTTGGATTTTTTACGGATTTTTAAAGTTGCTTCAAAATCAGGTCAAAGTCCCTGTACTATAGTACAGGGACTTTGGCCAAATTTTGCCAAAAATGAAAAGTAGAGAATTTTCTACTTTTATAATTTTTTCTAGTATACATGTATATATATATATATGCTCTTATGTTGTGTAGAAAGTTTGAACTGATTCTAATCAAATTTGGATTTTTTACGAATTCTTAAATTTGCGGCTAAAGTCCCTGTACTATAGTACATGGTTTTGGGTCAAATTTCGTCAAAAATGAAATAAAAAATTCTCAATTTTTATGAATAATTATACATGTATTTGTGCTAAGTTTGAGCTGATTCCGACTGAAATATCTTTTAAAATATTTGAGTAACGTACATTAGTAGTACATTACCAGCTGGCCAGACCACACCCCCTGGCAGCTGGCCAGGCAGTAGAGTGGAGGAGTGAGGCCATACTTCAAATTATCAGTGTTCGGAATACACAGCTGCCGCAAAGACAAACTATTAATAATTTCACACACTAAAGTCCAACAGACCACAGGTGGATTATTAATGTCAGAAATTCTTTTCACAACACGCCCATCATAATGTAGACAATATAACGAGGAGGAGCGGTCACTTTAAACCACACCCACAAAATATGCAGAGCTGTTTCTAATAAACCACACCCTCCAACCACACCTACCTTCCTCATTGCTTCAAAGACTCGCTCCTCGTGACTGTCCATTTCTGTAAATGTCCTTATTTGGGCAAGATTAACGGACTCGCGGTAACCAAGGGCAACGATCTCGTCAAAAGCGAAAATAAGATCAAAAGAATTCTCAGTGACATCTCTTTCATCAAGAGACTGACAGTATTCAGGAATCTATTGAAATATAACTAATTAAAAATAATGTATAATAGATATACATGTACATGTGTGATAAAAATCCACTTTCAATTGAGTACATGTACATGTATTGTAATCACATTATTGATGAGTTTGGGAAGGGGAGGAGCTTAGGCTTGACTAGTATATTAAAATACAAATGTCAGAGAGACAGGTCTCTCTTAAAACCTACCACTCTAGAGAAGAGGCGGAGTGTCTCCAGGTCCTCGAGTATGTTGCTAGTGGTAGTCGTTATCAAGAGCATATAGAGCTGCTCCAGGGGCTGGTAGACATAGCGGACACTCTCCGTCTCCACAAAGGTGTGTTGGTGACCAGAGTTCATTAGCTTAGGAAAGGAAGCCAAGAGACCTTCAATACGTGAACGAGTCATCTCCACAAACTGTCTTGATATAAGAGCTAGAGAATAATAATAATAATAATAATAATAATAGTTATTCTAATTAAAGCACACCCCACAAATACCCCATTCCCCTTACCTTTCCCTTGCTTGGTGCATATTGCAGCTGCTAGGAGGACCTAGACCAAAGGAATAAAAACAAAACACAATAAATAAGCCAGCCAGTGTCATAAAATGGCGGCAAAACACTACACAAAACTATTGAATAAAAACACAAATACTAGTATGATGATTAATGGTATTTTTAATTTTTGACAAACTAAACAAAGCAAGCAAAAACTGACCATAGTTGGGCGCTGGTGAAAGCTCTTTTAGTACCTAAATTGAGAACCTTTTGTTACCTAAAGATCAGTTAATTAAAATATTTAATAAGTAGCCACGTGTCATTAACTAATTAATATTCATTGATAGCTAGTTAATTAAGTAATTAAAGAACAATGATAATAAAATCACAATAAATTTAAATTTGCTAGTTGATGGTATATAAACACAGTAATGATACATTTATTTTAAAGAAGTCTTTCTTGTAGTCCAAGGGAGCATTAAAGAGAGGATGGCACTGCCCAGTAGTATAGCAGCTGTGAGTAGAACAGGCACTGACACTTGACTGGTTGAAGTGAATAGACCAAAAGTATAAGTACCAATAATAGCACCTATCCTGGCTAATAATAGGAACACACCCACTGCTGTTGATCTAAAAATAGAATAGGAATCTAAAAATAGAACTACCGGTACATGTAATGGTCCAAAAACAGAAAATACTAAACTTTCCAATACCTCAGAGCAGTGGGGAAGAGGTCAGCTACTAGTACAGTGGTGCTGCTCCAGGCCGGTATGGTGATTGCCTTGAATACACACAGTAACACAACAGCACCCGTTTCAGTTCGAATGAAATACAACATAAATACACTAATGGTTGATATGAAGAGAGAGAATGCTGTTTAAAGAAGGGGAAAGATGGAGGGAGGGAGAGAGAGAGAGCAAAATAATTTTTAAAATTACAAATCACATACCCAGCCAGTAAGACCGGATAAAGAAAAACACAGCAATAGCTGACACTAAATTCCCCACATATCCAGAAGCTGTTATAATAAGATCGTGTGAATATTCTGCATCATAGTCCTTAGGCGCCATCACTTCACCTTCACCAGCTGGACAGAAAGGACCAGGCAATAGGAGGAGATCTTGACAAAGAGATTCATTAAACAGTTCCTCAGCAGTACTGTCATTATCAGAGGATACGTTAATAAACTTGGTCTCACACACATAAGTGTTGTTAATAAAGACATTATTGAGTCTAACACTGATCCACGTTGAATTCTTCATCAGTAAATTATTGATAAACACATTAGTGATATGCACTGTATCCCAACGTACAGTGTCAAGCCACACCCACTTATAATGGCCGCCACTTATTGTCATGTTAGTTGCTGATGACTGCCACGCCCGCCATGTATCCCCAGAGCTGATTCCAATGGTTACATTAGAATAGGACGTTAGAGGACAGCTGCAAAGGAAGGAGGAACCTTTGTTTGAATTATCGTCCAAAGTAAAGGAAGATAGAGTACTGTTACACCATTCACTGGTGGGTGTGGTTAGTCCATTATTAGTGAGTTGATCAACATAGGAGGGGAACCAGAGGGTGACACCATACGACCTGCAGTGAGTCCAGTCATATGAGAATCACATGACTAGTGGATTAGGATCACTTACCCAAATGATAGTCCAAAATTAATGAACATTAACAATATGGTGGATCTGACCAGGTTTTTGTGAAAGAGTTTCAACGTTCGCTTTAAAATCTAAAAAAATGTTAAAATTAATTGTTGCACGGCTCTCTTTTACCTCAAGAAAGTTTTTGTGACAATTACAAAGTAAATATTTAATGGAAGGACTGGAATCAGATTGAACTGAGAGATGCAACTTGATACCTTTAACCTTTAGAGGAGGAGGAGCAGGAGGGAGGGAGGGAGGGAGGGAGAGAGGGGTGGGGGAGGAGGAGGTGAGAGGCTAATGCTATGACTGTAGATTGAAGGTAAATGCTTACTGGAAAGGTGTCGATCTTATTAAAATATTTAAGTGGATTATTCAGATAATACATGTTCCTCAAAATCCTTATCGCTCTCTTCTCCTTTCTAACCTACAAATAATAATAATAATAATAATATTAAAATAAACAAAAAATAATGTAAATGTAATTAATAATAATAAATGATAATTCATGTACTTCAATCAAATATCTTGGTCCTTCTGGCATCAAAATGCACAAGACTCCACCCACAAAAGCCGGAACAGCACAGAGAAACAAGAACACTCTCCAGCTGTGGACTGACGTTCCATTGACCGTTAGACCAATGTCCTCCTGTGGTAAGAGGGCCCAGGCTACACCGGTCACAGCCACAGCGCCTGTAATCCAAGAGGTGGACATGAAGTTGAGATAAGACCCTCGGTACTTAGAACCAGCAAACTCTGAGAGATAAGGACCAAAGACAGGGAGGGAACCACCAACCCTGTAAGAATGGATTCCAATAAAGACATTAATTATAAATTAATTCTGACCCAACTCCACTTAGAAATCGTGTTGCTAGTAAGAAGTAATAGTTAGGGGACATGGCAGAGACAAAAGCAAAGAATGAATTGAAGAAGAGCGACATGATAAGAACAGTCCTCCTACCACCAATGTCCGAGAGACCTCCCCAAATATAACCACCTGGGTATGTTATAATAACACTAAGGAATATATTTATTATTATTATTATTATTATTATTATTATATTGAAATATATTTATTATTATATTTATTACCGATGAGCATTCCAACGAATGTATTAGAGCTCAGTAGTGCCACCTGCCATGATGCGATACCAAACTCAGTCTCCAGTCGAAGGTACTGGAGTATATATCCAATACCAAGGACCTCTACTGAATCTGACGCTAGTACAAGACCGACGCCTAGCATGATCAGTATCTGAGCCTTTCCAAAACCAACCAGGCGAAGTACTTCCTCGTAGTCTGTATAAATACCCTCTCTCTCCTTCTGTGCTTCGTCTGCTTCTTCTCCTGTTGTGTCTACAGTTGTGGCCATCTTTATTAGGAAGGTTTTATCTGGTTCTGTTCCAACCTCTGGGCCGTCAGAGTCTTCATCCTCTTCCTCAGGGAAAGGATTGAGAGGAGTAAAGGACTCCATCTTGATCTCTTTCATCTCCACGGCCTCCTTCTCGCTATCTAATGGACTCCATTGTCCATTGTTTTCTTTACTGAACGCCATCTTTAATTTATTAACATTAGCCACACCCATATTGAAATTTAACTCTTTATTGACCCAACACCCACTCAATTACATAATGCCATTTTCAGTATCATTAGAGGTACTTTCACTAAAATCAGTTTTATTTTCAAACAAAGAAAGATGAAGACATTTAATAATCAATAAATCATTCGTCCCCTTTAGGTGCTCTCGTGTATATAACTTGATTATGATGCTTGCACACTTCCTTTATCAATCCTTGGGCCAGGAGCTCAGCCAATCCTCTACGAGCCAGGGACACTCGGACCTTTAGCCTCTCCGATACAACGGAAGGTGTTATCAACTTGTAGTTAGGGACCTCTTTCTTTAGCTTGTCATACGTCGGCTTATCGTAGAGAGCCAAGTTATTCAATTTATCACGAACTTTACCTTTCGACCACTTCTACAATTTTAAGAGAGGGCAATATTTAAAAACTAATTTTTTAGTCAAACCTTCTTTTTAGCTTTGCCACCAGAGCCAGGCTTAGCTGCTGCTGGCTTTTTAGCTGTTTGCTTGCCACCTTTCTGCTGCCCTCCTTTCTGCTGCTGTTTGGGAGGCTATAAAAAGGAAAATATAATTTTTAAAGACAATGAAGATTGAGAGAACCCACCATTTTGAGACCAAAGAAAGAGAGCACGTGGAGAATTTAGTTCAGGCATGCGCAATAAAGAAGTGGGCGTGCTTGTCTTATCTCAGCCACACCTCTTTTGCATGCTGATCTGACTAGGATTATGCTAAATTTTTTACCCAATTCTATTCAGAAATTCTCAAAAATTTGCCTATTATTCTTTTTATTCTGCCCTATTATTCTCACTTTATTCTTATAATCATGAGCTAACTACAATAAAAATGAAAATTAGTAAGTCTGAGAAGCTATTTAAAGTATCACTATCAGCAGAGACTGCAAAATATAAGTCTCTATATCAATTTCAGAACCTAAACTTTCTTCAAAAATAGAGTTACAACTAGCACAGGCATTAAAAATTTGAAAAAATGGTGCATTTGCTGCTCTTTAATTAGAGTTTGGCTAATGGCTACTGATCCACCTAATAGGCCAGCATTATTCTGGAATTGAAGTGCTACCTATTATTCCAAAAATTATTCCGGAATAATCGGGACACCCCTAATGCTGACGTGCAGTCACGTGCTTCCAAAATTTGGCGTTTAAATCCTCGGTTTTAATTAAGTAATTTCTGATTTTCTGCTTAAATATAATATATTCGTTGAGGCTCTAAATCATGTCAAACAGTGAAGCATTTCTTAAAGCAGCCGAGGACATCAAGACACTGACCACCAGCCCGACTAATGAAGAGTTCTTGGACTTATACAAGTTCTACAAGCAAGCCACAGTTGGAGACTGCAACACAGACCGCCCAGGAATGTTTGACCTCAAGGGAAAGTATAAGTGGGACGCTTGGAACAGTCTCAAGGGGACGGGGAAGGAAGAGGCTGAGAAGAAATATGTTGATCTAGTCACTGAGCTCCTAACAAAATATGCCAATTAACAGGACTGGACTATCATAAAATTAGACTTTGATAAATATTATTATTATTATTATTTTGTTGTTTGCTTTAAATTTGCTTTAAAATAGAATAGAAAAAATACAAAAATTGACCTGTTCACATTAAAACAAGCCCCTCCGACCCAGAGCTGTCTTCACTCGTTCAGAAGTGGTTCGGACTCTCTTACAGTATCCGGGGACACGCCTCTGTCGTCACGGTAACAAAGAGAGAGGAAGTAAGGTCGTTTGAATAATGGCTCCACCTCCTCCAGTGTCTTTCCTTTGGTCTCTGGAACAAACAACACCACAAAGAGGAGACCAAGCAAACCCAGTCCAGCGTACAGTCCAAACGTCTTTGGCTGCCCCAGACCATCAGCTAAACTAAGGAATGTTAGAGATACAATTAAATTGAATATCCAGTTAACGGCTGTTGCTATGGCGATACATGTCGACCGGGCCCAGTTTGGGTATATTTCTGAGTTGATGGTCCAAGGCAATGGCCCCATGCCAGGAGCAAAGAACATTATGTATATGAAGAGAGAGAGGATGGACAGCCAGGCATACTTTGAACCAGGGCAGCTGTTGTAGAACCAGTCAGTGTTAGTGAAGTTATCAGCTATAAGGTACTCATCATACTCGTCCATGTTATAGACAGAGCAGCTGTCAGTGGTCCCATTGATGATATAATCACTTCCACTCTTATCCCCAGAGGAACAAGTACCATCAATGAATTGACTCATATTATCGTATACAGCACAGAAACCGCAATGAGAGTTACCGACACACTCTCCACAGTTAGTGTAAGTACAGTCAGCAGTGGATAGGGGTGTGGCTTCAAGACTGGTTAGGTTAGAGGTTAGAAATGAACCGGTGAGGAGTAGGAACCCAAAGATGATACCGACCAAACTAGCGATGAGGAGCTTACGTCTACCCATTCTGTCAACTAGAAGGAGACCGATGATGGTAAATATGAAGTTACCAAACGCTGGTATGACGGCAAGCCATATTGATTGGTTGTCATTGAACCCAGCCATTTGAATGATAGAGGCACTGTAGTACCTTTAGGGAGATAAAGAATTTAATCTAATTAATAATTATCATGATAATTAATAATTAATGTGATAATTAATAATAATAAACTTACATTACAGTATTGATTCCCCCTAATTGCTGAAACATTTGAAGACCACACCCAACAAACAGTGCTAGTAACACAGTCCTTGAGGTAGTGAACTTCCGTAACAACTTCAAACAACCTTTTAATAATAATAATAATAATTAATAAATAAATAATAATAAATAAATAATAATAATAATAATAATAATAATAATAAATACCACACCCATTATACCTAATTTCTGTCTCTTGTGGTTTTCAAAGTCATCATTAATTGATTTCAGTTCTTCGTGTACTTGAGAAGGATCCCTCAGTTTGCTCAATACTGCGAGAGCTTTATCAGTTTTACCGTGAAACACTAACCAACGAGGACTCTCGGGCAAGAACAGAAACCCAAAGAACATTATCACTGAGGGAACACCAGCTAAACCCAACATGTACCTGTACAAGAATACACAGGAATTTACTGAGATTTACTAATTCAATAACCCTTATATTTATTAATAGCCACACCCTCAGCAATACCTCCATCCCTGATCCACACTAGAGAAAGCTCCGTCCACAAGTGTAGCCACAAACTGTCCTCCGGTTATAAACAAGTTATTAACTACCACTAGCTTCCCTCTCATGTTAGCAGGTGCTGACTCAGCGATATACATCGGAACAGCCATAGCAGCTAAACCAATTCCTAAACCGACAATGACACGCCCACCTATTAATAATAATAAATGAATAAATAAATAATGACTTACTTACCTAATAATACGTATTTATCAGGTGATCCCCCCATCACTCCAGCCCCAGCAGTGAATATTAGTGATGCTATTATAAGAACTGGTTTCCGTCCCAGAGTCTCACAGAGAATACCTCCTGAGGCTGCGGCCACAGCTGCTGCTCCAATGGTTGATGCTACTATCAGTTCGTGCCATATTGGGGTCAGGGAGAAAGTATCGTCAATCTTTAACATGGCACCTGAGACTACACCAGTGTCATACCCAAATAGGAATCCACCTTTATAAGAGAGAGAAGATATATACTTTTAATTGAAGACCAAACAATGTCTAAATTTCTTTGTACTAGTTAACAATGACTATACTATTGCATTCACTGTATTTATTAATATATTATTATGCTTACCAGTAGCAGAGAATACAGTGAGCATGGTAATAAAGAGACGAACTCTCCATTTCCAGTTACCAGTCTTAACCTTGAAGTCTATAGAGACCCTTCCTACAGTATCCAGACTGGTATTAGAGGACCCTATCACTACTTTATCTGTAGGGAGAGAAGGATACTTTATAATGGAAGGAAATCTAACTTAATCTACACGTACCACCTTCTTCTGATGACAAGTCAGCCATTTTCTGGCCACACCCAGAACATTAACTGTTACCACACCTGTTTTAATAACTTAACTTATTAACTAGCCACACCTAGCTCATTATAACTTTTTTGCAAAGAATGTCAGTAGATTTAATGTCCGAGTATCTGGTCAGTCTCTATATTAATAATTGTACAATAATTTTTTTTATTAGAAGGAGTCTCTTTGTGAGGACATATCCTTTGTCCCTTTCTCTCTCCCTCCCAGTAGTAGTGATGTTATTGGGTGGAGCCAGTGGGTGGAGTCACTGGAAGCTATTGATTATGATCTAAGACACTTATTGCAGCTGTCACACGACAAGTTTTGGTCTCAAGTTAGTCATCGTCAAACAGATAGCTCTTTCTATGTCTCTCATTTTAGGTTCTTTACGATAAAACACTTCCAGTATTACTAGACAGTTACTTGCAGCATGCACTCCGGTACGTTGATTTAAAACCTAGTTAACAAAGGGTTAAATTATATTAGGCCTCATGAGGAGGCGTGGTCAGTTCCGGAGAAGATTCTTGAATTATTGAGGAACATTCATCGAAGGGTCTTCATGACATTCCTACGTCTTTCAACACACAAAGAAGACCAGGTATTACATATCGTTTAAATATTTTAAATTTTTTAATCATTATTTTAGGATCATCACTTTTCTCCCGAAGTCTTTGGGAATTTAATCCACACCCACTCATTATTTAGTGTGCCACGCCTACTAGACCTCTGCAGTATCTATGGCAACACTAACGGACAGTTACTGGGGAAGATGATTGATAATGTGATCAGTAAAGAGGAGCAGTATCGGACTGACCTGTATAGTGTGATGAATACCAGCGTGAAGGAGGTAGGGCTGGTCATGTGATTATCATGTGACATTACAGTATCGTCTGTACAGGCTTTAGGAGTACTAGTGGATAGAAGTAGTTCAGCTGAAAGGTTAGTAGTCATAATATTTAACGTAATGTCCTTCTCTTCTAGTTTTAGTGAAGCTGTTGATCTTCTTTCATATTTCACGGACATTACTCACTCTCTCTCCTCTCTCATTAGCGTATGGAGACCAGCTGCTTCCTTAATGTGTAGAGCTGGACTCATTGAGAGGTGAGTACATGTACATTAATTGATTAATTAATTAATTAATAGTTTGATTAATTGTTATGAGCTCTCACTTCCGATCTTGAAGCTGAAATTGAAAGAGAATAAAACCGAAAAGTACTTAATATTTTATCAACTAATTTCTTGATCATTATCATAATTTATTATTATTATTATTATTATTATTATTATTATTATTATTATTATTATTATTATTATTCAGATTCCCTCGTGTTTGTTATCAGCTGGTAAAGGAGAACACCTCTAAAATAGTTCACTCGCTATTGATGAGCTGTTGCCATGGAGACGAGAGGAAGGGCGGGGCTGAGGACCAGGTCCTGGCTAGTATCAGTGCCATAGCAACTGGAAAAATGTAAGAGAGAGAGAGAGAGAGAGTATATGATAATTATATAATTCATTTTGAAGGTTTTATAACGAGTTTGAGAAGCACTTTAGCTTAAGAGATGTGTTTCAATCACTGAAAGAAATCTACCCTAATCTGTGAGTGATACTCTCATTCTCATTCCAGTGGAATAGGAATGGAATGAAACTGTATTGTTATTATTATTTTATTACTATCAGTGATGACAGTCAGTTACAGTACATGTTAGCTGAGACAGTGTCTGATGTAGCCCCAGCTCCTCCTGCTGTGTCTCCAGCTGCTAGTAGCCAGAGGGCCAAGGGGAAGGCCCCTTCAATTAAAGAAAGTGTAGCATACATCAAAGAAATGCTACCACATCTGGAGGAAGAATTCATTAAAGTTAGTATGTCAATATGTATCAGAAAATGTAATAAAAATTGGGTGTGATTTTGGAGCCATTTTTTGGAAAAAACCATGGGCTATAGTACAGGGAAATTTTTAGAAATTGGCTCATTTTTTAAATGGTCATAACTCGAAAATTTGAACTCGGAATCAGCTCAAACTTTCTACACAGCATAAGGACATCAATATGTATCAGAAAATGTAATAAAAATTTGGGGTGATTTTAGAGCCATTTTTTGGAAAAAACCATGGGCTAGCTATAATAGTACAGGGAAATTTTCAGAAATTGGCTCATTTTTTAAATGGCCATAACTTGAAAATCTATTTGTTTTAGGATTGCCTGAAAGAGTATCATTACAATCAAGAGGTTGTAATACATCACATACTGGAGGGTACACTCCCTCCTCACCTACTACCCCAAGAGGAGGAAGCCACACCTGCTGAAGCCACGCCCCTTCCTCTGGAGGAGGGGCAGAGTATTCTAGAGGGGAGACTAGGTGCTTATGATTATGATGAGTTTGATATTTTCAGAAGAGAAGACGTTGATTTGTCTAAAATACATGTTGGAAAGAAGTGAGTGTAACTAACTGATATTACATTATGTTCGTTCTCAGATTTGAGTCAGCAAGAGAAGTTCTATCTGATAAGTCTCACCTCCGCTACATGAAGGGGGTGGGGCTTGATTTAATTAATTACGACGAGTATGATGATGAATATGATGACACATATGACAGTCACAATATCGGCTCATTAGATCAAGAGGAAAATGATGACATATTTACCATCAAGAGGTACAGTAATTGTGATACGGGTAGCGTATTGTATTCTGTCATTTTAGATTAAATGAAAAAGGTCAGTTTTCCTCAAGAGGTCACAAGTGGTTGAGTGAGGAAGAGGGCGTGGCTGAAAGTGATGATCACCCCGCCCATCAACCAGCCCTACCCACCCAACCCCTGAAACTGTTACAGCGACCTGTCACACCGGATAAAATAAGAAAAGAGAAGACGTCACCGTCTCTTAAAAATAGACAGCAGCAAAAAGGTGGAGCCAAGAGACACACCAACCAATCAAAAAGAGAAGAGGGCGGGGCCAGGAGCAAGAGGGCGGAGCTACAGCATGAAGATAAGAAACCTTCAAAGGCTGAGCGTAAAGAAGAGAGACTAGCTGATAAAGAACCCTCGAGATCAGTAGAGAGACAGAGAACTTATAATGAGAGACACAAATCATCAAGAGCCAATCACAATAGGAAGGCTTTATCCGATAAGAAAAGGGGCGGGGCCTATTAAGAGGAATGTAACATTAATGTTAATTCAAAACTGCAGCTGTGACCTTTCAATAGCAATGAATGTTATTTATTCAGCAATAAATATCATTAACTAATCACACGAAATCATTACAACTATTGGTTGCTAACAGCAACGCTTGTAAAGTAATTGTTTTTAAAAGTTCCCTTCTAATCTCTGTATAATACTTATAATTATTAATTTTATTATTAGGAGTGTGTTCCTATTAATAGGTCAGTATTATAGTAGCTAATTATTATTTATTGAACATGTAGGCGTGCTCCTAGAACTGTTTACATTACTATAACATGTCAGTCTAGTCTCTACTGTAGTTTCAACCAGCAGGAAAGTGTTCACAGGTTTTAGTTATGGCTACTATTTTCTCTCCATGGCCGCTGTCTTGTTTTCTTTCTTCAATCCTCTTGTTACTGTCTGGGTCTAATGTAGCACACTGTGAAATGGTGGAAGCCGTTCTTGAATTGAATGACACAGCAAGCCTTGCTAATGTCACTGGGTTTGTATCAGCTAGTGCATCATGGACCCTTCGCCTGGAGACTGAGGGCATTAGCAGTGAGAGAGTAAGTGTTAGACATTTTTAACAAGGTGCTAATGAACACTGATTACCCCCCTCTCCCTCATCCTTCTCTCTTTTCCCTCCTCTCCCTCCCTCCCTCTCTCTCTCTCTCTCTCTCTCTCTCTCTCTCTCTCTCTCTCTCTTTTTCTCAGGCTATTCGTATCTCCACCAGTAGTTCATATGCTAATCTTTCATTTCCATTATTAATATCAGTGAGACAAGGAAGACACATCAGCTCATGGACACTCCCTTTCATCGAAGCTGGGTAAGAGAGAGGGAGAGGGAGGATGTTATTGTTTGCAATTTTTTTCTTCCAGTCATGCAACTCCAGTAGTATCAAAGACATTGTGTCCATTATTCAATAAGCCAATGGATGATAATTCAACTATTAATATCATATACATTGATGTATCTACTCCAGCTCTTAATAACGTTTCTTTTAACCTGTCGGCTAGTATCATCAATCAGTATCAATTAAGGTGAGTGGGCGTTCAGCAAGGTGGGGCTCATTAATTAATTAATTAATAGGATTAATAACCCAGTTAATGAGGTTGTCTCTGCTTCTTCTCCAGTGGTATGAATTATTATTTATTTATTTATTTATTCATTTATTTATTTAGTCGTATGTTTTTGAGTATCCTGAAGGTGTTGATAGGGTTTTAGTTAAAGTGACCTCAGATTCAATGACCTGTGCCCTAGTCTCGGTCCAGGAGGGTCTGGTTAGTAGCAGGTGGTTATAATGACTAGTTTCCCTCCATTCATTAGTGTCCTGTGGATCAGTTATTGGATTATCCTGATCACAGGGGAACCTTCCAGACAATGCAACTACTGGCAGGCATTAACATCAAAGTACACCAATAATTTATTTTTATTTATTTATTTATTTATTTATTTTTATTTATTTATTTTTAACAGCGTCCAGTCCATCAGAACTTTATCTACATTGTTGTTAGTGTGTATCACCATGACAACTGCTCACAGACTAATCATGATTTCTTTGATGGACTAGTCACCCTCAATACTGCAGGTATGACATCATTTTGGATCATGAGCCACACCTTTTTTAGCTAATTACAACCCGACCTTTATAAGCAGCAACAGGTTGCAGGAACTCTCCAAGACTGTTACCATAGAGATAAGCCACACCCTTTCATGTAAGTAATGCACCTATTTTTTGTCAGTCAAACATTTGATCAAAATCTTGTTCTAAACTCTGCTATGACCATGATGTAATATTGATGACATTTTTGACCAATGAAATTGTAGAGCTAAACACATATACATACAGTATCCTAATATGTATGTAATTAATTCTTTCGTGTTGTTTTTACAGATTCTGGTTATGCAGTGGCTTGTGTCCTGTTGGTGGTTGCTTTTGGATTGTTAGTGATTGGGATAGGTATCTTCTTTATCATTGATGAGTTCTGCTGGTAAGTGGGGGAGGGGTATTACCATGGTAACGGATCACTGTTGTCATAGTTACCGTCGCCATGTTACGTACAAGTTTCTGAAGAAGCTTAAGGAAGAAGAAGGAATAGAGGACATATTTGAGGCAGTAGATGGAGAAGAAGCAGAAGGAAAGAAAAGAAAATGGGACAAGTGTACTTCTTACCTTAAGATGGCCTGTGCTATCATTTGTGGGAGACAATACTTTAATAAACTTAATAAATTGAAAGAAAAAGAAGAAAAAATAAACCAAAGTAAAGAAAATAATAATGAAAAAGGTAATTATACACTGAATGAAGTCCATAGATTATTATGTGTACTGCAGGTGTCACTGGTGATGAAGAAGAAGAAACTGACTTCTCTCTGACTAAAAGAAGGCACTCTTACAATCGTGCTGTGTCTGATGAAGAACTGGGAATAACAGATCATCTACTTGATCAGAATCCTGATACTAACACTGCTACTAATGATACTGATACTGCTACTGCTACTTATGATCGTGCTGTGTCTGAAGAACTGGAAGATATAAAAGTAACAGATAGTCTACTTGATCAGAGTCATGATCCTAACACTGATCCAAATCAATATACTAACATTGATCCAAATCATGGTGCTAACACTGATCAGAATCATGATACTAACACTGCTACTAATGATACTGCAGTAACTAAATGTGATAGATTTTGCTCACTGTTGAAGAAAACTAATGATCCTTTTATAAATGAACTGACATTTGTTGATGGAAAGAAGTTTCAAGACAGCTACAATCCATACTGGATATACCTCTCAGTAATAGTGGTATTCTACTCACTACCAGTGTATCAACTGATGTTAACATATCAACGAGTAAGTGATTCATACTGATACTGATACTGATTTCTTACAGTATGTATCAGTGTCAGGAAGTGAAGACTTTTGTTACTACAATACTTTATGCAGTCATCCTTTATGGGGCCTTAGGTAATGACAGTGATTGTATTGATAATATTTATTTATTTATTTTATTTATTTGTAGTGCGTTCAACAATGTCTGGAGTAATGTCTCATTTTTATTTCTTGGAGTATTATTTATTTTCTTAGCCATACGAAGGTAAAGCATCACGTGACAGTCACATGACCTCATGAATATCATTAGGAGGTCAATATATCGGGTCTATGAATCCATTAATATTTATTACGAGAATAAAGGCAAACCTGAAAGGGTTAGCTAACGTACGCTAATATAACTAACTTAACTTTAAAATTAATAAACAGAAAGTTGGTGTTCCCCAGTATTTTGGTATATATTATGCTTCAGGTTAGTGTATAGTGTCATGTGATCATTGGTCATGTGACTGGTAGGTGTGGCACTGATTGGTGAAGCATTAATGAGTGGAGCCTATCATATCTGTCCAACTGGTAACAATTACCAGTTCGGTGGGTTCCTGTATATTCTGATATTAACCTCTCACTCCTTTACAGACACCACCATGATGTTTGTGTTATTAACACTTGGCATCTATCAGTTATTTAAATCACGTAATCCTGATATTATACCAAGTCCTCATAAATTATTATTATTATTATCATTACTGATATTATTCATTGCATTTGGAGTGGTAAGTGCATCACATGACTGTCACATGATCTTTTTTGTGTAGATCTATCCAACAATGGCTTTTTATATAGTGTTTTTCTTCATATATGAATTGGGTGTGGTTTGGGTCTCGTTACAGTTATACTGGAGGTGGAAGGCTTGGGATATTTTAAAAGAAATTAGGACTGATATCATATGTAAGTCAAATTTTTATTTTTAAGCCACAACAATATTTTTAATTTGCTATGAAAAAGATCTTTTGAATAACATATACAGGTGCTGTTGAGTCTAAGGATTACGCCAAATTACGTGAGAGGTTTACTCCTAGTGCTCCTGCTGACAGTGTAAGTGAAGATGATAAATCTCTTCCATTTTATTGTAGCTATTCCTTTAGATCAGGTTCTTTTATCTTTTGATGATAAATGTCATCAACTTTGGATGGTAAGTACATCAAGTATCTACCAGTGATTGAATTGTTAATGATAACAGGTCACTTGGTCTCCTTATTATAAGGCCTAGAGATTTTGCTACAAATTTTCTTTTCCTTCTGATAGTTAACTACTTGCTGTCTCTTTCATTTGTCCTTGTTATCAAAGTGAGCAAAACTTGATCCTAACATGTACACTGCACATACAACATCAATGGAGCGTGTAACATATGTAAGACATGAAATAGGAAGCATTTCTATTTCATGAAACATGCTGTGGCTCCTCTAAAAACAATAACTAAGCAATAGATGCTCCATGTAGTTTGGGGTTTATTAAACTGATTTATAAAGTATCTTTTTCTTTTTGCAGTTGCCTGCTCATCATTATAAAAACTGTGGCAGAAAGAAAGCTCTTTTAAAACCTTTCATTTATCTTTCAATGTCTGTCGCTTTCTGGCTGGCTGGTTTCGTCTTTTATACTCAAGAGGTTACTAACTGGCTGGTAAGTTGCTGCTAACCAGTTTAATGGCTGATACTGAACACAGACATATCTTCCTGTCCAGCACAACAACTAGTTAATGTTCATCTTGTAGGACTCACCAGCTGTTTCTCGTAACAACAATAAAGAGTGCTTCCTTTTTGGTTTCTATGACACCCATGACATGTGGCATATTTGTTCTGCTTTTGGAATCTTCTTCTCATTTCTGGTAAACACTTCATGCTGTCTCTTCAGTTTATTGATACAATGATTGTTTGTTTTTGTTTCCAGTTAATGATGACTCTTGAAGATCATGTTGAGTTCAAGAAGAGATCAGAAATACGAGTTTACTAAGCAATTTAAAGATTACATTATATGATTGACAACTGCATAACACTTATAAAATATATCTGCTGCATCATACTGTTTATAAAGTTAGATTTTGAGCTCAAATTTCATTTTTATAAAGTTCTGAAAAATACCCAAGGCTATAGCCTGATTAGCCCATGGTTTTTTCCAAAAAATGGCTCCAAAATGGCCCCAAATTTTTACTACATTTTCTGATACATATTGATGTCCTTATGCTAAAGTAAGGGTATAAACTGTTGGTCAGTGTATTGTTAGTAAAATCAGAAAATCTAATTTCCTTATGAACCACACCTGCTGCTATCTACTCACGTGGCAGCAGCCTATTATAGCCAGGCGGGGCTGACTAGCAGCAGCCAGCCAGCAGGCAAGCACCTATAAAAAAGATGTGTCAATTCTTCACCAGCAAAAAAAGAGAGACATAAACTTACAGTTGCTTTATGAGACTATTAAAGAACATGGCCGCTGCTCCTACTGCTGGATGGATACTCATATCACAGCTCCTGCTGCTGCTGCTGCTGCTGCTGCTATTGTCCTCTGTTCAAGGAGAAGACTACATTAAGACTGTTCCAGTGACTTTAGGTGGAAACAGTAACAGTACAGACATTATTACTGGAGTAGTGTCCTCCAATGTAACCTGGAGACTAGCTCTTGAACTAAAGCAAGGAATGATGAATAATGTAAATAATAATAATAATGATGTGCATTGTATGATACTGTACTATTAATGTTTATGCCAGTATTATGGAGACCAAACTTTAATGTAAGAAGTTGCTTCACTAGCTCACATGAAGGAGCAATAAGTATTATTAAATGAATAAATGGTTTCTCCTTTGTCCTCTATCTCGTGCTAAACAGTGTCATTGTATCCCAGTATAGCCAGACTAATCCCGGTACAGCCAGTATTGTTATACTTTATATTATTGTAGATATGGAAACTGTTAATAGATCACTAGTGTTGCTAATTGTTTTGAATTTTAAGTGTGAAATGTTTACCTTTATACAGCTGCAGTCCATTCTTTGCTGTTGTTATTACTGAATGTTTTCCATTAGTGATTTAAACTGATACTTTCACAACCGTCATTATTGTAAACATTGTCCTGTTTTCTGTTCTGGTTTCATGATTCCCTCTCTTCTCTCTCTCTCTCTCTCGCCTTTTCCTCTTAGTTACCTTCTCACCTTTATAACATAAATATTGCTAGTAGTTGCTGTACAATCATAATTGTGTTGTATAAAGACTCCTTACCTTATACAATGTATATAATGGTTGCTAAATAAACCATCACTCTTTGAAGTGTGTCATGATAAGGGTAACGGCCATTAGGTCATTGTATATGTACAGAATCAGGAGATATTTGAAATGAATTATACCACCTTGTTATGTATACATTTATTGTGATCTCTCCTTCCCTCCCTTCCTCTCCTCTCTCTCCCTCTCTCTCTCTTTTTCTCAGGCTATTCGTGTCTCTACCAGTAGTTCATATGCCAATCTTTCATTTCCATTATTAATATCAGTGAGACAAGGAAAACACATCAGCTCATGGACACTGCCTTTCATCGAAGCTGGGTAAGAGAGAGGGAGGGAGAGAGAGGAGAGGAAGGGAGGAAGAGAGGGAGAGGGAGGGAGAGAGAGGAGAGTAGAGTAATAATAAAATTATATTATTTTTGTTTTATACACTGTCAGCTCCAACAGTTGTTCCAGTATATAATGGTTACATTGTATTAATAGTGGCAGCTGCTCTTACAGTTTATTTTCCCTCCTTTTCTGCACAATTATCAACTTACTCCCACTCTATTTCTAAAATTTAAGAGAAACTCACTGTGTGGTTCTTGTGTTAATTCCTCTCAGTACAGTTAGTAAATATGATACCAATTACTCTATGGGCTACACCATTTTATGAATGAAGCATGATATGATACTTTGGAATTGTCAGCTTTGCAGTTTATCATAATTAGCATAGCACCTTCATGAGTCATGTTATTTTTGGATCCATTGCTGTCTGATCCCTTCATTTCTGTTATTCATTCCTGTGCCATAGTTAGCTTTACCCTAGTGGTTCCCCTTTATATATGATGGGGAAGATCCTGTTCTAGCAGGTCATGCTTAGTCATGCTTATAAGTTATAGAATCTTATCTTTCACTAGTGTTGTTATGACTACAGAGCAGCTGCTGCAGTGCTGCTCCAGCATGAGTGTGACAGTGTGTGAGATTTGAACTGATAACCACCTTCCATTTCAATTATATAACTCTCTCTCTCTCTCTCTCTCTTTCTTCCAGTCATGCATCTCCAGTAGTTTCAAAGACATTGTGTCCATTATTCAATAAGCCAATGGATGATAATTCAACTGTTAATATCATATACATTGATGTATCTACTCCAGCTCTTAATAACGTTTCTTTTAACATGTCAGCTAGTATTATCAATCAGTATCAATTAAAGTTAGTGGGTGTGGTTCATTAATTATAATTAATTAATATTCATAGGATCGGCTCTCCAATTAATAAAAATGTATATTCATCATCACCACTGGTACATTTAACTATTATTTATTCATTCATTTATTTATTCATTTATTTCTTTAGTCGTATGTTTTTGAGTATCCTGAAGGTGTTGATAGGGTTTTAGTTAAAGTGACCTCACATTCAATGACCTGTGCCCTAGTCTCGGTCCAGGAGGGTCTGGTTAGTAGCAGGTGGTTATAATGACTAGTTTCCCTCCATTCATTAGTGTCCTGTGGATCAGTTATTGGATTATCCTGATCACAGGGGAACCTTCCAGACAATGCAACTACTAGCGGCCATTAACATCAAAGTACATCAATAATTTATTTTTATTTATTTATTTTTAACAGCGTCCAGTCCATCAGAACTTTATCTACATTGTTGTTAGTGTGTATCACCATGACAACTGCTCACAGACTAATCATGATTTCTTTGATGGATTAGTCACCCTCAATGCTGCAGGTACTTAATAACTAGCTACTTAATAACTAGCCACACCTCTTTAATTAGCAAATTATAATCCTTCTCATGTTCATGACTTTAAGGAAATTAATGACTTCATTAAGAGCGTTACCATAGAGATTGACCACACCCTTCCAAGTAATCACTCATTATTATTATTATTGTTATTATTATTATTATTGTTGTTGTTGTTGTTTATTTTAGTTTACAGGTACTGGATAGCAGTAGGTGTGTCAGTAGCAGTGTTACTATTGTTTGGTGTTTTGGTGATCTCGTTCAGTTTTATTGAAGGAATTTTCTGGTTAGTATACACACATTGGTCTTTAGCCAAAATTAAAAAGTAGAGAATTTTTCATTTTTATAATTTTTCCAGATGCATATACATGTTCTTATGTTGTGTAGAAAGTTTGAGCTGATTCCAATCACATTTGGATTTTTTACAATTTTCTAAAGTTAAGATACCCAGTGTTATATTACTCCTGGTTGCTATAGTTACCGTCAGCACCCAGTGTGTTCTCTACTGGAGAATGGTGTGGCTAGCGGCGGAGAGAGGACAATGGAAGGAGGTCGTGGGTCAAAGGACAGTCCGGGCAGTACTACAGCTGGTCCTGTACAAGATGGTGTCAATAGTGACTCTGTTCAAAGACCTCATTTCTTGTCAGTTCTGAAAGGAGATCACTGGTATCATGAATACAGGAAAAGAAGTTAGTCCCCAACCATTATTGTTACTATTATTATTATTATTATTGTTATGTTAAATCTCTCCACAGCCACACCCAGCCCACGATCCCCAGACTTCATTAAAAAAGAATGTGAGTTTTTGTTACCATAGCAACCTTAAACCACACTCATTTCCTTATATAGTTATGCGTGCATTGCATGCTCCGCCCACTAATCAATACTGTCCCGATAGGAAGGCGTTAGTCTCAGTACCGAGGTAAGACCAGCAGTACTAATGATCACATGACCATCAGGTCGTATGTATATAGTGACTCGTCTATCGACAACTGCTCAATGAAGGACTGTAATGGTGGGTGTGGTCACAGGTCCCTTGATACCGGAGACGCTGGGTCTGTCATATCTTCATGTTCGTCATTGAGTGCTGCCCAGACCAGACTACTGGAGGACTTCTCAGACATGGAGGAAGAGGGAGAGGAGAGGGAGACAAGGTTCACTGGGGAAGAGAGACAGAGGGTCTTTAGGAAAGTCTCTGGACGCAAGAGAGACCTTTCAATAGTACTGGAGGATACTGAGAGACTGTCAGACTATGAGGAGGAGGAGAAGGAGGAGGCCATTGAAGAAGAGCTTGAAGGAGAGGGAGAAGAAGAGAGATATGAGGAGAACACTGTCCCTGATAATAATAATAATAATAATGGTACCAATTGTCGTTTGGACTTTAAACCACACTCACCTCATTCATCAGTCAAGCCACACCCCTCCGCTCTACTAGTACTGAACAGTCAGTACATTGACCAGCTACCGATAGCAGAGGGGGAGGAGTTTCAGAAGAAGTACAAAGGATACTGGATGTACCTCTCAGTAATAGTGATATTCTACTCATTACCAGTGTATCAACTGATGTTAACATATCAACGAGTAAGTGATTCATACTGATACTGATATTGATTTCTTATAGTTCCTCTCATTATCTGGCAATGAAGACTATTGCTATTACAATTCATTGTGCAGTCACCCTTTGGATCTACTAGGAATTAGGTGAGGATTAAAAATTATTTATTTATTTATTTATTTTATTTATTTGTAGCGCATTCAACAATGTCTGGAGTAATGTCTCGTTTTTATTTCTTGGAGTATTATTTCTGATCATAGCCAGGAGAAGGTAAAGCATCACATGATAGTCACATGACCTCATGAATATCATTAGGAGGTCAATGTACAGAGTGTATGAATCAATCAATGAAGATCATGAGAGGAATAATGATCCTGGAAAAGTATCTACAATTGTTATTTTATTTATTATTATTATTATTTATTATTTTAATTTAGAAAGTTGGTGTTCCCCAGTATTTTGGTATATATTATGCTTCAGGTTAGTGTATAGTGTCATGTGATCATTGGTCATGTGACTGGTAGGTGTGGCACTGATTGGTGAAGCATTAATGAGTGCAGCGTATCATATCTGTCCAACTGGTAACAATTACCAGTTTGGTGAGTTCCTGTATATTCTGATATTAACCTCTCGCTCCTTTACAGACACCACCTTGATGTTTGTGTTAGTAACACTTGGTATCTATCAGTTATTTAAATCACGTAATCCTGACATTATACCAAGTCCTCATAAATTATTATTATTATTATCATTACTGATATTATTCATTGCATTTGGAGTGGTAAGTGCATCACATGACTGTCACATGATGTATTCTCTCCCTTAGATATACAATGGTCTCATATTCTACGTTATATTCTTCATTTCATTTGTGACTGGAGTCCTCTATACGTCACTGCAGATATATTACAGGTGGAAGATACAGTGTAAGTATCTGCATGCAGCTGTTTCAAATGATATAGCTTTGTATATTTATTGTAAACTGATCAATACTTTAAATTAATAATGTTATTGATTGACTATACGCTAAATATTATCCGAGCCAAATTCCCAATCCTCATCAACACATGCACAGTAGTAGATGGTAGTAGTAGTAGAGTGTAGATGGTACAGTGCACACCACACATAGTGAACTTGTACTGTACAGTGCACATGTTATTGATAATGACATGTTATTGTAACTTCTGGTTTGGTTTGGCACTGGTACATTGCATAGAAGCCATAGTATGATCGTGTAGTAATCGTTTTATTATAAATAATGTACCTATTGTTTTATATGATAATGCTTTATTGTTGTTCTTGTTATTGTTATTGTTGTTGTTGTTTACAGTTGCTGACGGATTTGTTGTTTTAAAAGAGCTTTGGTATAACATGTCTCACCCCTATCCACCACAACACAAAGTAATTGAAATTATTATTATTTTATTTATTAATTTTATTATTTTATTTTATAGCCAAAGGCAGTGTACTTCAGTGTCTCAGTTATTATTAACATTCTATTGTAAGTTATCGATATCCAATGATTTCACCTTTCATCCTCTCCATTCCTCCCTCTCCCTCGGTCTAGTGGTTTTTATGGCCTGATATTACAACCAGCAGATTTTGCCACTTACTTCCTCTCAATTATGATTGGAAACTTCATAATGTCACTTATTTATTATGTGGTAACCAAGGTAACGACCTTTAGATCACATGACTGTCACATGACCACCCTCCTCCCTCAGGTGTACTATGGAGAGTTTGGAAATAGGAAGGCAGCACTAAAGTCACTCCTCTGTCTAATCGTAGCCATTTTGTTTTGGATTGGAGGAGCGCTGATGTACAGTGTAGCTGTCACTGATTGGCTGGTTAGTTCATCGACCACACCCATGTTATAACCACACCCACTTTCATAGAAATCCCCAGCTGGTTCTCGTGATGGTAATAAAGAGTGTCTCCTCTTGGGCTTTTATGATTCTCATGATATTTGGCACTTTTTATCGTCTTTTGCACTTTTCTTTTCATTTTTAGTAAGTCAAAATTTATAGTAAAAATAATAATAATAATAATAATGATAATGATGATGATGATGATGATGATGATGATGATGATGATGATGATGGAGTTGTAGCTGGTATGTAGTATGAGACAATTTTTTATTTACTATCAGTGTTACTAGTAATTGTATGTTTATATTATTATTTGCTAATCATATTAGTACATAATTTTGACTCTCTCTCTCTCTCCCAGTTACTAATGACACTGGATGACAATCAAGAGGTTGTTAATCGTTCTGAGATTCACATTTTCTAATCACTTAAAGAAACTAATGTATACTACAAGATGATCTATTCTATAATAACTCTTTTTATCAAATTAATTCTTTTTAAACAAGTTTTTATATAAAACAATTAAATTGTACGTGTATGTATAAATATTAATAATAATAATAATAATAGATTTGTATTGATTGTACTGAAAAACCAATAATAATAATAATAATAATAATAATAAATAATAATAATAATAATAATAATAAATAATAATAAATAATAATAAATAATAATAATAATAATAATAATGACAATATATGACACTGTAAAGATTGTATGTGTGTTTAACATTACAAGATACGTTACTGAACTGATGTTCATGCATACACAAGTTTCTTAACCTAGTAAAACTCGTTTGATTCTTTCAGCTGATACGAAATCCTCCTCATCCTCTGAGCTTGAACTATAATTAAAAACATCGTCACTTCCTTGGCACTGCTCAGAGCACAGGTACTGCATGAGAGGGACCCGGTACCGCCCACAGAAATCAACAAACGTTACTCGGCGACTGCGCAAAGTAAAGTAGACTCCAGAGCAGGAAGGATTGTCACACTTGCGAGCTCGACTGAGGAAGTCACAAAGTGTCTCTGGTATTATCTCTGGAGTGTAGGGTATAGCGTGATGCTTCACTGCTCGACCCGATAGCTCCAGAAGTGAAGGTATCGCTCCGGAATACTCTCGTATGAACCTCAGGACCAGGGGATTGTTACGGAGACTGAGCTCTTGAAGGTTCTTCAATCTAACGATGCTCTGTGGTAGGGTCTGGAGCTGGTTGTCATGAAGATGAAGGGACTTCAGTGACATGAGTCCTTTGAATTGTGAGGGTAGATACTGGAGCTGATTACCAGAGAGGACCAGCGCCTCCAGTTTATGTAACTGACCCAACTCTGGAGGGACGTGCTGGAGTCTGTTACCACCAAGATAAAGGTAAGAGAGCCTGAGAGAGAGGGGAAATTCAAAATGATGTAATGTAAATAAATGTGTTTATTACAAACAGCTGTATACAATGTATAAGGATGACTGTCAGGGGAAATAATTACTTTCATCAAAAGATAAACAACAACGTCATACAAGGTCCGTTCAAACTGTTTATTAATCAATATTTTAATTACTGACAAGATTGGACCTTGTATGGTTTCTGATTGTTATTTAAAGTCATCAACTACACATGTCATGCCAAATTAATTACATTAATTTAAATCATTTTTAATTTATTGTGTCTCCATTTTGGCTTACCTTTAACATACACTAAGCATGAGTTGAGGCTACAACTTTTAAGAGGCTAAAGTTTGGTGAATTTATTGATGCAGGTAGCGCTTTCAATTTCAATTTGATGTGAATTTGGTACATAAATTATCCATCGCTCGCATTCCATGGCAACCAGAAACCTTCTATAAGGCACTAATACTCATCAAAAAGTCTCCAAATTTACATGTTGCAGCTGTCAATTAATATGAGCCGCCAATTGCTATGAATCAAAAACCCACCAATACTTATTCCCTTATATGGTATGGGACTCACTCTGTGAGTTTGTTTATTCCAGCAGGTACCTCCTGGAGCCTATTGGCCCCAAGGTGAAGAAAGGTTAGCCGAGAGAGAGAGAGGAGAGGAGACGGAAACTGTTTGAATTCATTCCCACTCAAATTAAGCTCCTCCAACTGAAGCAAAGAGCCCATCTCTTGTGGTAAAGACTTGATCTTGTTACATTTAAGGAGAAGGACCCGGAGTGAGGCTATGCTACACACCTCAAGGGGTAACTCAGTGAACTCGTTTCGACTGAAATCAATTTTTCTCAAATTCAGTGACAATGAGAGTTGGGGGAGACTCGTAGAAGAGAGAGAGTTCCTAGACAAGTCCAGGTCTGTTACCTTCTCTTTCTCTACCCTCTCTCCCAGCCCCTCAGGCAGGGAGTGGAGTCCTTGTTTTGATAAATTAAGTTCTCGCCAGTTGTTCTTCGCCTCTGGTCTGATGCTGTAGTAACTGGCCTCTAGTGCCATATTGGAACTGCTAACAGACTGGAAGAGACAGGGAGAGAACACGTTATATAATAAAGCTATAGACTTCCGCTCATCTTTCTCAGTCTGTAGTGTATACTTTCAGCAATTTGCAGTTTGCAAAAAGAAAAGGGCGTGGCTTGTAAATAACACGAGCCACTCCTTTTTAATTATACGCGTGGGTGTTAGTTGTAGGTGGGGCTGGTCACGTGTACACATTCTCACTTGATCTGGTACTAGAATAACTGGAGATCTACTGATTTCTTTGGCCCTGAAATGGAGGAAGAGAAATTTAAGAATGAAGGAGAACCTGCTAAAGAAGGAACTAATGAAATAGACACAGATCTTGACAAATTATTGGATGGTAACTTATTCTAAATAAAGAGCAATTTATCCTTTTTCCTTTAGACTCATTAAACGAGTTTGGTAAGCATGTTTCAGCGGGTGCTGGTGCGTCAGGAGGAGAGGGAGGAGTCAAGCCAAAGTTAGGGCGTGACTTGTCAAGAGTAGACGAGACTGAAGACCCAACCCTCAAGGAACTGGAGAAAGTTTTTGGAGAAGAAATAGCAGCACAAGTAAGACATGGGGGGAGTCTAACTGTTGTATTATACACTGTATTGTATTGTAACTGGTAGTTTTAGTTTTGGTGTTTTCATAGCCATTTGTTGAAAAATATATCCATTATTATTATTATTATTATTATTATTATTATTATTATTAATAGGTTGAAGGTGAATTGAACGAAGCTATTGAGCTACTTTCCTCTGAAAACCCTGAACTATTCAAGCAATTTGAATCATTTGCTGAAAGTCTAAAACAAGAAGGCATGCCAGCCCCTCCCCCTCAACCGGCTCCGCCCCCTCGAACCAAAGGATCACTAGAAGTGATACTAGAGGAGACAGTGAGGAGGATACAAAGCGGCGGGGCCAGTTCCGAGGGGGACATCCCTCCTAAACTGGCTAGTATGATGAGTGACTTACAGCTGGGGGATTTCCCTGATGGGGATGGGACAGAGGATGGTATCATGGCCGCCATGCAAGGAATGATGAACACTCTTCTCTCAAAAGAAGTTCTTTACCCTTCGCTGCTGGACTTTTGTAATCAAGTGAGTGGGCAGTAGTGTACTAATGAGATTTGATGAGCTCAAATTGTGTCATAACTTGAAAATTTGAGCTCGGAATTGACTTAAACTTTCTACATAGCATAAGGACATCAATATGTATCAGAAAATGTAATAAAAATTTGGGGTGATTTCGGAGCCATTTTTTGAAAAAACCATGTGCTATAGTACATGGAAATTTTCAAAAATTGGTTCATTTTTAAAATGGCCATAACTTGGAAATTTGAGTTCAGAATCTGCTCAAACTTTCTACATAGCATAAAGACATCAATATGTATCAGAAAATGTAATAAAAATTTGGGGTGATTTCGGAGCCATTTTTGGAAAAAAACATGGGCTATAGTACAGGGAAATTTTCTGAAATTGGTTCGTTTTTTAAAATGGCCGTAACTTGAAAATTTGAGCTCGGAATCAGCTCAAACTTTCTAGACAGCATAAGTACATCAATATGTATCAGAAAATGTAATAAAAATTTGGGGTGATTTCGGAGCCATTTTTTGGAAAAAACCATGGGCTATAGTACGGAGAAATTTTTAGAAATTGGTTTGTTTTTTAAAATGGCCGTAACTCGAAAATTTGAGCTCGGAATTGGCTCAAACTTTCTAGACAGCATAAGTACATCAATATGTATCAGAAAATGTAATAAAAATTTGGGGTGATTTCGGAGCCATTTTTTTGAAAAAACCATGGGCTATTATAGTACAGGGAAATTTTTAAAAATTGGCCCATTTTTAACAATGGCCGTAACTTGAAAATTTGAGCTCGGAATTGACTCAAACTTTCTACACAGCATTAGGACATCAACATGTTTTTTATGTTTGAAAATCATATTTTTTGCAGTATCCTGATTGGCTCCGTACTCATGGGGAGAAGTTGTCCCCAGAGGATAAGGAAAGATACTCGAAGCAGTATGAGATAATGAAGACAATTTGTGGTGAATTTGAAAAGGAGACATCAGGAGAAGAGGAAGAATCACGAAAACAAGAAAATATTCTTCAACTAATGCAGCAGGTAGAGCAGTTTAGTCAGGAAACTTTTACTAATTTAATTTGTGAAAATCAAACCTTTACAAATTGTGATGTATGACTTTATTTCTTGTAGTTGCAAGATTGTGGACAGCCTCCTGATGATTTAGGAGGTGGTCCAATCCAGCCTCCATTACTGGGACCTGACGTGCTCCAATCACCTAGCAATGAACAATGCTCATTAATGTGAAGATTAGTATTGATTGTATCCTAATCATTGTGTGTGTTCATTATTTTAAATAAATTATGATAACATATCTATACAGTGTAGACCACTCCTGCCTGCTGACTTTGCTTTTAAGTGTCTCTTCCAACAGAGCTATCATGATGTTTTTCTCTTGGAAAAGATGCTTTTTATTTGCTTTTCTCTTCACCAGTGATGAGGTCCAATCATCCTCAGACCATCAGCCAAACTGTGAGAGAGATATTCAATTTGATGTCCTTATCCTTGGTGCTGGCACAGCAGGCATGACTGCAGCTAGACTCCTCAGTATTAATGGAATAGACAACTTCAAGATAATAGAAGGAAGCAGTGGAATAGGTGGGAGAATGAAGAAGGGGAAGTTTGGGGGACGTGTTATTGAATATGGAGCAAACTGGATACACAATGGACCCAAGGACCCTCACAGTGTAAGGAATACTGATAATCCTCTGTGGATCATAGCCAGGGATGAGGTAACTCAGCATCAGTTGTGTGGAAGGAAGCATAAGCTAAGGGTAGTCAAGACAGATAAGAGTATCTACATGGATAGAGATACAGTCCTCAGTTCTTATACTGTAGTTCCTACCCCAGTGGTATCACGACTATCAAGAGGTTACTCTAAAGCATTAGATGCTGCAATAGCTTCAGCTAAATTGACTCCAACCCTAACAGAACCAGTATCAGTTGAAGAAGGATTGAGAAACTTTAGATGGAGGCCTAATGAGCCTCCTCGTAAGCAATTAAAGCAATCTTTAGAATGGAGCAAGTTTGATTTTGGGCACACAATTCGTACTGGCCAGTCATCACTGGAGCTGATGGCATTAGAACCAGAAGCTGGTTATGATTACCTGGCAACTGATGGAGATGGGTATGTGTCTCTTCTGGACTGCATTGGACATGGTTTGAAGGATGACAATAAAATTTTATTAAATTCTACAGTTAAGAGAATTAAGTTTAATAATGATTGTGTTTGTGCTGAAGGAGCTGATTCTAATGATGCTGATCATGTTTGGTGTGGTAAGTATGGCATAATAACATTCTCAATTGGAGTCCTTCAAAACTGGTTAAGGAGCAAACGGCTTGTCATTACTTCGAAACCTAAAATGGATGCGATTAACCACTCAAGAATGGGAATATACTTGAAAATATTTGTCCTTTTCAAGGAGAACTTGACCTCATTACCAAAAGGTAATTATGACTATCTTTATCGAACTATCAATCATCATGGGGACTATCAAGTTATTCAACAGATTCAAAGAAATTTAATTTTACTGACAATAGTTGGAGAAGCTGCAGCTGAGGCTCTTCAAAAAGAGAAGGAAGAAATAAAGGAAGACAGAGAGAGCATTGACTGAGTGGTTTGGAGCTGGGAATGTTCCGGAAATTGAAGACATTGACTATAAAGATTGGTTGCATGACCCACTCTTCTTTGGAACATACACTACTTACCCACTGTCTCTTAGCGCCAGTGATAAACAAGAGCTTTTGAAACCAGAAGGACCTCTTTATCTTAGTGGAGAAGCCACGAGCTTCTTGCTTGCAGGGACCGTTCATGGAGCCTATTGCAGTGGCCTTGAGACAGCTGCTGGTATTATTAATAAAATCAATGGAAACTCAGCTAATGTAGTGTATTCACCACTGCCCTCTGGGTATTGTAAATTAAATTAATATTGTTTATGCAGCAATATGCGTGGGTGGCTTTGAGGTCAGGTGGGTGGAGCTCAGTAGCTGGCAAAAGAGAGAGAAAAAGTTGGCGAGTGTTTCTTTCTTGTAAACAATTGAAACAAGCAGAATGGGAAACGGAGTCTCCTCTCAGCATATCAGCAAAAAGATTTATTTAGAAGTTGCAGGAAAGAACTTATCTGTACGTTTCTTTCTTTTTTTTTCTTATGATGAATTATGATTATCTAATGCTGTAGGTTTCTTTCAGTGGAGGCTGCAGCAGTCAAGAATTGAAGGAATTGATTGCCACTGGAGCTGGTTTTAACAGGTGCGTGTGTGTGTGTGTAACAAGGACACCTATAATTATAATGAGGACATTTTGCAATGTCTCAATTGGTACAAAAATATTATGTATACTCTTGGAAATGCTAAAGAGACTATAATACTGTCTTTATTCTTGTATAGATGGTCTGATTTTACTCTTGAGGATCACACTGGGTCTCTAGTCCCAGTGTCTCTATCAATAGCTCCTAACACCCCCAGGTAAGGACTCATGCAGTAGCTAGGGGTCAGGCTGCATGGAGAGAACCCCTCAAGAAGCTCAAGTGTCAAGCTCCAGTTTGAAATTTTAACAAATTAGCTGCTGCTTGTTATGGACTAGGAATGTACTATACACAGCATGTGCACACACCTATTCTTATTTTTGTCTTTTTCTCCGTGTGCCACTCTAGGACACCATACAGAGTTCAAAGGATATCTTCTGCTACTAATGGTACTTTATGTTTGCACACATTAACCCTGCTTATCGCGTTGACATAAAACACTTTTTAACAAGTTCTGTAACCTTTTCATCCTGGCTCCTTTTAATGCATGCACTCCTCCTTTAGGTAGCACTTCAGACAGAGAAATAGTGAATGAAGTCCTGAGCAGAGTCAGTGAAGAGATATCAAGGTATGTTCATGGCGTGTGGGAGTCCTTCATGTTATTCATACCCCACTCCTGTATGCATGCCATGTTTTAGTGTTTATTACTGTCTGTAAAGAGGCTGCATAGTATCAATTTTCACTCTCCAAAGAGAGTTTATTACCAGCCTGGCAGGCCTACTATATAAACTAAAACTATATATTTCTTTGCAGGGCATTCAAGTCACAGGATTTCTTGCATGATTTTTCATCAAGACTGGAATCACTTGAGAAAAGAATGGAAGGTAATACACTGCATGGTCTGTGTGTGTGTGTGTGCAGTCTTTGATATTCATGAGTGCATACATGAATTTAAGGAATGCTTGTTCATTTGTGTTGGTGTAGCTCTCAAATATGCAGAAACTATTCCTTCAAGAGGTGACCTTGAAAATTATCATCAAGAAATGAGTGAATTTCAAACTCATCACGTGTAAGTCATTGAACCAATCCTTCATTCATTCATACAGTATGACATTGTTTATTTCTGTACTTCAAGTGCCATTATACATATCCCTTGAAGCAATTCCCTCTATTTACTACACTCTGATTCCCTTATCATCACTAATGCACTCTTACTACATTTCCTACACTCTGGAATGTTGTTCACTATGTATCTAAATAATGAAAGCTTTATTTCATGTGTTGCTTTAGTGGAGTCCCCTCTATTGTTTTAAAGTATGGAGGGAAAGATACTGACAGTTTAGCTCCAGTGACCTACCCTAAGGTAAAGGTCTACCATATTAAACTATATTATTATTATTATTTTTATGACAGATCAACCTTTCAGATCAAGCACTGGAGTCACTCAAAAGACCCTCCGCTAATATTTGGGACTGGGAACCTTCTGAGATGCTTTGCCTCATAGAGCACATGTTTCATGAGCTGGACCTGCTCAGAGCTATCAATACTGATGAACAAACGCTCCAGCAATGGCTGGTATGACCCAATTCATTTGTGCATACCATTAACCTGCCCATCCATCTCTTTCCTTTATTTTTCCTCTTCTAATTTCCTCTCTCTCTCTTCCCCTCTCTGCCCCCTCTCTGCCCTCTCTCTCCCCCCTCTCTCTCTCCCTCTCTCTCCCCCTCTCTCTCTCCCCTCTTTCTTCCTCTCTCTCTCCCCCTCTCTCCCCCTTCTCTCCCCCTCTTTCTCCCACAGTTAGCAGTTCAGCACAAATACAGGAACAATCCATTTCATAATTTCCGTCACTGCTTCTGTGTAACACAAATGGTATGAACCATACATGCAGCATGCAATAGCTACAACTGTTATTAGCTAAAGTCTATATTTGTCTCTTTTCAATACTAAATTAAAGTGATGCATGACTTAAAACTTCATTAATTACTATCAAAGAAAATGCTAATTTATTCCCCCAATATGTTTTCAGTACATGTACAATTAAAAGTGATGATATTATTGTTATGTAGATGTATGGAATGATACATTTACTGAAGCTTCAAGACGTATTTGATAGCCTGGACCTTGTCATATTACTAACTTCATGCATATGCCATGATATTGACCACCCTGGGCTTAACAACAGGTAAGGAATGTATAGCTACTAATGAAATTTGCTATGTAGCATTCATCTATGGAAAAGTTATTGTAATTAATCAAATTTAGATTTTTTATGATTTTTAAAAGTTGCTCCAAAATTGGACAAAACTCCCTGTACTATAGTACAGGGATTTTTGTCTAATTTTGCTAAAAATGAAAGGAAGGGAATTTCTCAGTTTTATTACATTTTCTGATACATAGGCTATACATGTTTTTATGTTGTGTAGAAAGTTTGAGCTAGTTCTGATCAAATTTGGATTTTTTACAAATGCCAAAGTCCTGTACTGTAGTACAGGGACTGTTGATTTAACTCATGGTCTTTGGCCATAAGAACATGTAACATCAAGTATACATATCTGGTCCAGCTGCAATGTTCAATTAATAATTATTCTTTAATTTCCAGTTATCAGATCAATGCTCATACTGAACTGGCCATCAGATATAATGACATCTCTCCATTGGAGAACCATCACGCAGCTGTAACCTTCCAGCTCCTGGAGAGGGTAAGTGATGATAATGAACACGTCTTCACGCGTGACCATGTGTCCTTTATTTCATCACAGTCAGAGTATAACATATTCTCAAATGTCAGCAAAGAAGACTTTAAAAGACTCCGATCAGTAAGTGAGGGCTGATGGCTGCTTTCTTTTGAAAAGGACGTCTTGTCTTCCTTATATAGGGAATCATTGAGCTGATACTGGCTACTGATATGTCCAAGCATTCTGAAATAATGACATCCTTTAAAGGGATACAACCAACACTTGACTATAATAACAATAATCATAAGAAAATTGTGAGAATCATAGCCCTTGTGTAAACAATTCACTCTCTCTCCTCAGATAAAACAAATGCTAATCAAGTCTTGTGATATATCAAATGAAGTTCGACCGACTAAAGTAGCAGAGCCTTGGGTCGACTGTCTACTGGAGGAGTATTTCCGTCAAAGTGACATTGAAAAATCAACCGGACTGCCTGTAACTCCTTTTATGGACAGAGACAAAGTAACGAAACCCTCAGCTCAGATTGGGTTTATAAAATTCGTACTGATTCCAATGTTTGAAACTATGGTGATGGTAAGAAGAGAGTGTACATGGATTGTATTATATGTTTGTTTGTAGGTGTTTCCTCAGTTGGAGGATCCTGTATTGAAGCCATTGAAGGAGTCTCTTGAACATTATGAGCACCTCAAACTGTTGGAAGATGCCAAATTGGAGCAATGAAACTTCATTCATCTCGAATCAAAGCGTCCAGCTATTTTATTTATTTTGTGTTAATGTATTTTCACACATTTTTGTGCTTGTCATAACAGCTGAGATAATAATGATATTCATACTCCTGCCGTAAAGGAGGTGCCGTTTCTAATTAAGCGAATGAAAGTAATTCCAACCCATTTCCCGTTCATGTCCGTATACTGGCTGACTGTTTGAAGGTGACATAGAGTGACATTGGAGAGAAGAGATCTTCCCTTACTAGAAAAGAAGAGAGAGAGAGCTAAGGTCGAGAGAGAGAGGAGGAAAGCGTTAGGAGACGCCCTAGCTTCTATTTGTTTCCGGCACAAGTCAGTGTATATCATAATTAGATAGTATTCGTTGTGTATTTTCAAAAAATACTACTCACCCTAACCCTCTACTAATGGTCCTCCCCCTATAGTTCACTGTTATGTACTAAAGGAGACAATGAGTTCAACTTTCAATAAAAAGGAACCTCCCAGAATAAGAACCACCTCTTTTGCCGACCCGATGGGTAGAGAGACACGCCCTCCTCAAGTTGGTGGAATGAGAGTAACTCGTAAGTTCCTGAAACATTCTTTGTCTTGTAAAACCCTCTTCATCTCTTAAGACTCTTTGATGGTTTTTGTAATTGGTTCGTTATAATGTGTACATGTGTATTTTAAAGCTTTGTCTGTTAAAATTTGAGGGAGTTAACTTGCCACGCCCAGCCACTAGTTGTAAAAGGATCTTTAAAATGTCCCAAATAGTTTCAGTTGTTTTGGTCATCATGAGGTATATACACCTTCTCCTTTCTGTTACAACATTTCCATGTACATCTATGTGAAGATGTACTATACAAAACACCTTCATAATGAGGACACCTTCATAATGAGGACACCTTTATAATGAGGACATTTTGTAATGTCCCAATTGGTACAAGCCTATACAAAAGTACCTCTGAAATGAGGACACCTCTGTATTAAGGACAGGTAGTGTGGTGTCCTTAATAAAGAGGCTACACTACAAGTACCAGTGCAGTATATCTTCATGTATGTACATGTAAGAAACCTGTTCCTGATGGAATGTCACTGTGTGTTACATGTACATGTAGTTCCATTGTCCTCTATGATATGTTCCATGTCACGTAGCATATGGCCCCTCTAGTAGTAGTAGTAGGAGTGAGGCAGCCCACGTGTACTTAGTACATGTAATGATGAAGTCATTGATGGGCTGGGGTTTGGCTGGTAGTTTGCTTCCTGTACTTTATGTGGACACAATCTCCTTTTATACTGTACCTTTCTTTGGCATGTACACTCAAGCTTATTCTTACTGCTGTATAGCCTCTCTTAATGGACACTCTTTATAGCGTACACCTCCATTTAACGGACAGCACCTAGTGTACCAATTACATTCCTTACTGTATAAAATAACCTCCACATAAAGGACACCTCTGTATAACAGAGACACTACCAAAGTGTCCTCTCATTACTAGAGACTCTCCTCCATATTAACTCATTGTATCATTCCTTTGCCTCCTCTTGGCTTCTCTCTAAGGAATTTTTGTTTATGTTTGTTAAATGTACCAGCATCAAAGCAATCCAGTGACTTTCTTTCAATTAATAATCCATTGTGGTTACTGTACATTCACATTGTATTATTGTTTTGTGTTGCTGCAGGAGACAAGGACACTGGTCACAGGATCATGACAGTAATGGGTACGCTGGGCCCGTTACCGGACCGACAACAGGAGATTACTTATACTGATCTTAAGGTCATTGGTAGTGGTTCTTTTGGTGTCGTCTATCAAGCAAAAATACTTGAAACAAACGAGCCAATCGCAATAAAGAAAGTGCTTCAAGACAAGAGATTTAAGGTAACAGCTCCAGTAACTTAATGTCCTTTTATTCGGTGAATGACTGAGAGTTGAGTGCGTGAGTGTGTGTTTGTGTTTCAATTTGTATTTGTTCACTTTGATGACATTACTATCTCTTTTTAACACTACTGTATCCTCTCCCCTCC
>NW_003546337.1:59662-111400 GCF_000090795.2 Amphimedon queenslandica | reverse complement strand
CTCTCTCTCCTTTAGCAAAAAGACGAAGTGTACTTGAATCTTGTACTGGATTACATACCTGACACAGTGTATCGTGTGATAAGACACCATTACAAGGCTAAGCAGATTATGCCTATGTTATTTATAAAGGTACATGTGTATTTATGTTTATAAACGTGTCCATTACACACACACTCCCTCCCTCCCTCCCTCTCTCTCTCCCTCCAGCTTTACATGTACCAGCTCTTCAGGGCGCTAGGTTACATTCATGCTAACGGGGTGTGTCACAGAGATATCAAGCCACAGAACCTTCTCTTAAACCCTGAGACCGGAGTACTCAAACTCTGTGACTTTGGAAGGTAAGGACTATTAAGAAACCTTCATATGATGATACCATTTATGCCACTTTTTAGTGCTAAGGTTCTTGTAAGAGGAGAACCCAACGTCTCCTACATATGCTCAAGATATTACAGAGCACCTGAACTCATCTTCGGAGCTACTGACTACACTGTTAATATAGGTGGGTGGAGCATATGATTAATTAATTAATTATTAATTATTAGATATATGGAGTGCTGGTTGTGTTTTTGCCGAGCTGTTGCTAGGGCAACCAATATTCCCTGGTGACAGCGGAGTGGATCAACTGGTGGAGATTATTAAGATACTGGGCACGCCCACCAAAGAACAGATTAGACAAATGAATCCTAACTACACTGAGTTTAAGTTTCCACAAATTAAAGCACATGCATGGAACAAGGTGGGCGGAGCTAGTTATTAATACTAGTTATTATGTTCATTATTAGGTATTTCGTCCTCGTACTCCCCCAGAAGCCATAGATCTGGTCAGTCGGTTATTGGAGTACACGCCCACCATGAGAATAACTACTCTTGATTCTTGTGCTCATTCTTTCTTTGACGAGTTGCGTCAACCCGGGGCCAATATGCCCAATGGAAGAGACTTCCCACCATTGTTCAACTTCTCACAGCAAGGTTAGGGACCAGCTGGCCCTATTTATTTAAATATATTACATGGTGCATGTACATGTACATGTACCATGTAATATAATTGATTGATTCTTGATTAAGTTGATTAATTGAAGGGATCATTATTGATTTAAGCAGCTGCTACCTTAGGTAGTGCCGTACAGTAATGCAGTACATTTAACTACATGTACACCATCTCTTGATAATACACTAATTATTGTTAATTAATGGCTTCCATAAACCACTCTTGAGTAAAATAATCCAATTACTTCCTAATATAGTTTAATTCCTAATATAGTTTAATTCCTAATATGGTTTAATTCCTAATATGGTATGTTTGTCTATTTTTAGAATTATCCATTTGTCCTTCTCTGGAGTCTAAGCTAGTCCCTCCCCATTATCACGAGTCCCTTTCGTCTGGTTCCTCAGGCCCGCCCCCTCAGGGACACGCCTCTAACGATGTACATACCACCGTTGTCATGACAACACCGGACCCAACTAGTGAACTAATGGGCCCAAATGCAACTGGACAGTGACCACACCTTCTTTTGAGGTGTGGCTGTTTATTGTAGAATTCTGTTTGCATTTGTTTGTGATAGAGGGAGGGGCAGGGGGTGTGGTCATGTTATATACAGGCTGTGATTTATATTACGCATACAGACAACAACAATTGTATACTAATTCTATTATTATTATTATTATTATTATTATTATTATTATTATTATTATTATTATTATTATTATTATTATTATTATTATTATTATTAGTTTGAAATTATTGTTATCTTCTATATTATCATTTTGCCTGTATATATTATTACAACCTCCTCTCTCTTTCTCTCCTGTAGCTATACACTTTCTCTCTCTCTCTCTCTCTCCACATACACTCATTCTTCATTTTAAAGTTTTTGTAGTATTCTTCATTGTTGTTATTTTCTTCCTCTCTCTTTCTCTGTATTTATATATACATCAAAATAGCAGGCTTCTTTCTCTCTCCATCTCTGTATTGTGTATTAACTCTTTTTGTAGAGCAATGGTGTAGTCTTCAATTTCTCTCTCTCTCTCTCTCATCTTATAATTTCTTATACATTATATTATTATTATTATTATTATCGTGTAACTTACTTCACATTATTATTATTATGCAAAAACATCTCCACCCACTCTTAATTTTAGTAATTATTATAAGGATTTATTGACAACCTTTTTTAAACATTTTTCGTGTCATTTGAGATATGACAGAAAAAACACTACCTGTCCTTAATACAGAGGTGTTGATACTTTTGTATAGGTTTGTACCAATTGGGACATCAAAAGGTGTCCTCATTTCAGAGGTGCTTTTGCAATGAAATGTGTTGCCCCTTTTTTGATAAAATAAAGAATAATTTATTATTATTATTATAGTTATCAGTGATTAAAGTTATTGTTTGATTTAATTGATTCCAATACATTTACGGCAGCAGCAACAGGAGAGGAGACAGGCCTACATAAGAAAAGAATCAATAACTGAGCTACACTAGACTACAGTATAGACATGTATAATAGTGTTTGGTAGAATAACTGTCAGCAATTAGGAGTAATGGAAGGCTATTTTGATTTAACTTACTAAAAAACGTCTTTTCCTTTTAGATCTTTTTATTACCATTCCTTTCTCAAACACTCCATGACTAGCAGTACCAAGATACTCTATTTAATATAACATTCAAATAAAGAACAGGAGAGAGAGAGGGGGAGGGAGAGAGGTTATTTCTTACGTGCTCTTGATAATAAATGATCAGTTTCAGACTCAAGGCTCCTTATTGTCTGCAGGTTGTAGTATAAAGATATACAATTCAATGTCAGTATATTCTCGCAGGAATAAAGTACCTTTCTTGGGTCAGGCCGCTTCGCCTCCATTCCTAAGCAAGAATAGGTGCACCACTCGAGCCACTCCTCTAGTCTGCAGAAAAGAGGCGGAGCTTCTTTTTCTTTTTAAAGTAGTTCTTTTTAGAGTTTGATATCTTTAAATAATAAAAATATAACACTCATTTAAGGACACACACACAAAGAATATAATATATAATATAATAAAACAGAAACATAAAAGATACAAGGAAGTGGTAGATCACACTTTTAAAAGGTATTCTTTATTTAATTCTAATTTTAATTTATAGTTATTGTTAATTGTGGTCCAATGTAAGACCTAGAGTTCTGAATGAATCCTTTAGTCCTATTGGTATTACTCCAGTGCCTCTGGCTCCTTGACTGTGCACTGCAGGTACTATCAACCAGTGAACCAGGAGGACTGCTAGTATCAGTGCTAGCCTCAGGTTGTGAAGGAATAGTCATTACAGGAAGAAGAGATGAGACTACAGCAACTTGAGGAGGTGCTTGTTTCTGTTGCTCAATAACTCCTGGAGATGGTAGCAATGCAGTCTCCTTGTTATTACTAGTTCTTTCATTGTCTACAGTTTCTCCTCCTGAGGTGACTGGAGTCATATTATTATCAGTAGAAGTGCTACTACTAGTCTCTTTGTTGTTAGTCTGGAGTTCAGTGATATGGTGAACAATATCTATAAAGTATTCTTTGGAATAAAGGAACACAATATGGAGGGAGAAAGTATAAGAGCCATCATGATCAATCTGTGGAGAGAGCGGAGAGAGAGGGGGGGAGAGAGGGGGAGAGAAAGAGGGGGAGAGATAGCTTATCATTCAAGTATTATTGTTACTTTGGGTATCCAGTGGGAGAGAGACTGTGAGTTTATCATGTAGTGTTTCTTAGAGCAGTCGACCTTTTGACCTTTTGGACTTAGAAAGAACGGAGAGAGAGTGATCAGAGATGAAGGAAGAGCCCCACCTTTAAAGAAAATAAATAAAATATTATCAGTAAGGGTGAGACCTAACTTAATGATGTAATTATAATAATTATTAATTAAAATTCTTAAAAACAGGTAGGCTGAATTATACTAAAATTAGGCCAGTGTGTGTGTGTGTGTGTGTGCATTACTGGTGTTGTTGGTGACTTTGATTCCAATAGTGACAGGAACCCCTGGAGAATATGATGGAGTCTCAATCCTCACATCTAAAGGAATATACAGGAAACTTAATAATAACACACACATCATGTTGAATTTATTTCTTATTATTTTAAAAAATAGCAAAAAATCCAATTTTGATCGGAATCAGCTGAAACTTTCTACACAACGTAAGAACATGTATATGTATCAGAAAAATTAAAGACTCAATATTATTATCATTCCCAACATACCAAAGAGTATTGGCAATGGTCTCATGATAGAAAGGACAGACTGAGGCAGCTGGAGGCCAGTCAGGGATAGAGCGCCATTTTTAACAACATAGCCTCTTGAGACCCATTTTATTTCCAATAAATCAACCAAACGCTCACAGTAATGTTTAATGACATTAGCCTAAAATAAATAAATAAATAAATAAACAAATAAATAAATAAATAAATGTTGTAACATTACCTCTTTAATTGATGTGTCTTTGTCAGGTAATGTAAACCTTTTCATTGAAACAGAAATTGTTTCATTTCTGTCGGCATCCAAAGTATAAGTAAATGTATTTGGAGATAAGCCATCTTTAAAATGTAAGTACATAATAAATATAATAATAATAATAATAATAATAATAATATTATTATTGTACCTTGTTTTATTTTTATTGTAATATCTAATGCATAAGGGGAGAAATTTTCCATCACCATACCAAAATTAAACAAATCTGGTTGACTATAAATTAAATAATAATAATAATAATAATAATAATAATAATAATAATAATAAATTAATTAATTAATTAATTCACATACCCTTTCACTGGTGTGACAACAAATTCATCAAACATAAGTGTTGGTTTCACAACAGACGATAGCTCCATAGTGACTTCCCTATAGTACCCCTCTTTGGCCCCCTCTCCCCCCGTATACTTCATCATAAAGACTGTCTTTATTGTCTTCTTCCCCGGGCGATGGCGCAGCTTCTCAGCTTTTGTTGGCCCAGATATGAAAGGGACTGTTGGTGCACGGGTCGTTTGAATTATTCTTGAAGTTGATGAGACCCCAACTGGTAAACTAGCTTGAGGACCAGCTGGACGTTTCTTCATTAATGTTGAAAGTCTAAAGGAGGAGGGGCCAGAGGGTGTGGTCGATGTACCCCTTGGTGAGTTAGAGAGTGAAGAGGGGCCCCCTGTGAAGGGGACTGGTAATATGTCAATCCCAGGGTCCGATTTAATGGATGCCCTGTCACTAATTGAACCATCAAAATCAACATCAACCTCACTTCTAACCGACCACTGGTCCTCCACTGATGGGGCAGGGTTAGGGGCGTTACCCTCACTGGGGGTATGAGTTACATCCTCCTTAGGGGTGTGGTCAAGAGGGTCCCTGGGGCTGTCACTCACATGTATGGAGGTGTGGTCTATTTGTGGCGATACTTTCCGTGTTTCTAAATTTAGCGAGTCGACTAAAGTTTTTGACTTAGTCTTAGGTGAGTTTGCTGGCTTCTTTTCTTTCTTCATTAAAGATGGAGACCGACGAGTAAAATCAAATCTTCTTTTCAGCTGATGGTCTTTCACCTCAGCTCCACCCCCATCCCCACCCCCTTCATTAACAATCTTGAGTCCTGTATTACTGCCACTCCTCTTATGAAGGGGCGGGGCCACAGGAGGGAGGGAAGGGGGTAAACTAGATCCTCTTTGCTGGAGGTCGAGAGACTCAAGTAGCTCTGATTTCTTTACTTCTTTCTCTTTTTTAGGAGAGCGTCTCAGTGATCCCTCCCTCCTCAGTGACCCCTCCCTCCTCATTAATCTTATCGGGGAAGAGAGTAGCGATGAAGTATTGCTGCTCCTTTCACTGCTAGACCCGCCACTGCTAGTGATACTGGTCGGCCGCGGTACATTTAATGTCTTAGACTTGTTTAAACCCAGGTCTGGTTTATGGGTGGGACTAAAGAGAGAGTTGATACGAGAGCGATGATGAAGAACCTTACAGCTCCCAACTCGAAGGTAGCTTGGGAAGGAGGAGGAGACTTTGACTGGGAAGTGGTAAGGCTTGTTCTTCTCAGTGAGGGGAAACAAGGAATTGAATTTATCATCGTCCCACGAGAAATGACAATACTCAACTAAATATTAATAATAATAATAATAATAATAATAATAATAATAATAATATAATTAACGGTGATTAGTTTACCATTATGTTCCTCTAGTGTCATCTTAATACAATCAATAGCAACATCTCCAATACTTTGAAACTGGAGCAGACACTCATACCTACAGTACAGTAGAGTACAGTACATGTATCAGTGTATCCATTATACACTCATTGTACACATTAATGTATCCATTATACACTAGCTCATGTACATAAGAGCATGTACAGTATACAGTATACACTATACAGTATATACAGTATACACTATACAGTAGGTTATGCTGTGCATGTAGTATCAGTGTTAGATCTAAGAGGCCATAGGCTAAATATGAGAGACCAATAGTCTCCTAAACTCCTCTAGATCTGACAGCCATTACTGATACTCACTGTTCTCCATCGAGCAGTTCAAAGTTATTAAGATTAGTGATGCTCCTCCTCTTAGCAGTGCTCCCCAGACTAGTGGTGCTGTTCCTCTTACTGCTGGGGGTTGTACCCTCGTCTTGGGGGAACGCCCTCACTCTCAGCTGAGGGAGGGAAGGGATCACTTTAATAATGGAGTCAGTTTGAGTGGAACTGGAACTGTTGCTGAGCCCAAGGATACAAGCAGTGTAACCTAAAGGAGGTAATGATAATAATAATAATGATGATGATGATTAATCTGGAAAAAACCATGGGCTATAGTACAGGGAAATTTTCAGAAAATGGTTCGTTTTTTAAAATGGCCATAACTCGAAAATTTGAGCTCGGAATCGGCTCAAACTTTCTACACAGCATAAGGGCATCAATATGCATCAGAAAATGTAATAAAAATTTGGGGTGATTTCGGAGCCATTTTTTTGAAAAAACCATGGGCTATAGTACAGGGAAATTTTCAGAAATTGGTTCGTTTTTTAAAATGGCCATAACTCGAAAATTTGAGCTCGGAATCAGCTCAAACTTTCTACACAGCATAAGGGCATCAATATGCATCAGAAAATGTAATAAAAATTTGGATTGATTTCGGAGCCATTTTTTTGAAAAAACCATGGGCTATAGTACAGGGAAATTTTCAGAAATTGGCTTGTTTTTTAAAATGGCCGTAACTCGAAAATTTGATCTCGGAATCGGCTCAAACTTTCTACACAGCATAAGGACATCAATGTGTATCAGAAAATGTAATAAAAATTTGGATTGATTTCGGATCCATTTTTTGGAAAAAACTATGGGCTATAGTACAGGGAAATTTTCAGAAATTGGCTTGTTTTTTAAAATGGCCATAACTCGAAAATTTGAGCTTGGAATCGGCTCAAACTTTCTACACAGCATAAGGACATCAATATGCATCAAAAAATGTAATAAAAATCAAAGTGATTTTGGAGCCATTTTTATTGATTATAATTCATTACCTGCTATTGACAGTGTACAAGCCTCTTGAGGTATACACAATAATACAAATTCTTGTGATTCACATTTTGCTGGTAAAGAAATATTTGAAGGATACGTCACTACAAAACCACCTTCCAGTAATATGGTCTAAAAGATACAATAAATAACAACAACAACAACAACAACAATAATAATAATAATAGTATTATATACCATTTTTTCAACTTTAATCTCAGTAGGTAGTGGATTGCTAACTATCATAAGTACTTCAGCTGGATCCCCCTGGACCCAAAGGACCTCTTGTTGCTGGTTCTTCTTTATCGTCTTCCTCCCAATCATTGAGAGGAGGAATGGGCCCTGGAGGAGTAGAACAAAATTAGGTACGGGTAATCAGTAAAATTTGAGCAGAAAAAATAAGAATGTATATGTATAAATCATGGAATAAAGTACATGTACATGTGACAGAATCTGAAGGTAATTTCATCACATGAAAATGCACTAACAAAATTGATGAGTTTATTGACAGGTATGTGCTAGATAGGACTTACTTCTGATGAATCAGACTTTGATAAAAGAGAAGGAAAGAGAGTGAGAGATTTCTTAACTTGTAGCAGCTCAGCTAGCGGCTGTGGTTTGAGCTGAGTGATACAAGGTATAGAGGTGAGAGAGAAAGGAGCTGATATCAGAGTATCACCACCGGTCATCTCTTCAACACAAGTCTTGATTTTATCAACATCTTCAGAGGAGAGATAGGAAAAGAACTTTTGTAATAATAACCAGCTCCACCTAAAGAAAATAAGAATATAGTATAGCCTCTCTTAATGGACACTCTCTATAGCGTACACCTCCATTTAATGGACAGCACCTAGTGTACCAATTACATTCCTTACTGTATAAAATAACCTCCACATAAAGGACACCTCTGTATAACAGAGACACAGTGTCCATTATAAAGAGCCAAGGTTGGTCTGTACATGTACATGTAGTCCACTCACTCAAAAAACAGTTCCTTGTATCCCAGTTCAGTGCAGCAGTAAGTGTATTCCCTGATGATAGTTGACTGGAGTAACGGCCAACCACTAGACACCTATATGGGTTCATTATTAATCATTATTATTATTATTAAGTATTGTTATTAACCTGAGGACATTGTTCATTATCAGTTGCAGTGTGGAACTGAGATATACAATACTGGAGGAGGTGATACGACTATAAAATAATAATAATAATAATAATAATGCTATTAATATTAGTGAATACCTTTAGCTTGAGTTCATTGTCATTATTTGAGCTGATCTTAGCAGCTGTTCTAGCAGCTGACACTATCATGAACATTGTCTTGCGCTCAAAGCCCATCTTATGGTACAATAGACCCATAGAGAGGTACAGGGAAAACTAGAAATGAACAACAATTGTTATAATGAGAGTTACTATTAATAGTAACAACAATCTATTAATAGTAACAATAATTTATTAATAGTAACAATGATCTATTAATAGTAGCAATACCTTGATCCGTGCGTCAGGTATATCAATTCCTGTGATATCTTCCAGAACATGACAAGCTTTTGAATAACTCTAACAACAAAAGATAAACAATTTTATCAAAAAAACAAACAGAAAATATGACGACAGTCAATACATACCACCAGCTGCTGCCTTACCAGCTGCTGCCTTACCTTTATCTGTATCAAGTAGGAGGAGTATTTAAGAGCTACCTCTATATACAATAGTCTACCAATTGGTACAGTCTGTGTGTGGAAATTAAAGAGTTTTTAAAATTAAAAGAGAATGGCTCTTACTTTGTCATAATAGTTCAAGAGTGTTTGGAATTCTTTATCAATGGAGTCAGTACTGGTGCTGTGGCCATCAGTTGATTCAGTGAAATCAGAAACAAGATTAACGTTATGATCAGCAACATCATCTAATGTGAAGACAATATAAAGTGACAGAGTTTTATTACGAGTAAAACCCCCAGCACATTAAACCCACCAATCATTAAATGTGTATAAGGCACCTGTACACAATAATCACCAAATTAAAAAACCGCCAATTACCATTTTACAGCAAAATCCCCAAAATAAAGTGTTACAAGGTAGACACACACACAAACCTGATACAGGCACTGCTGGTGACCCATCACTGGCGGTGGCCTTATCATCCTTACTGGCTGGAGTCTCCTTGTTTGAGGTGTGGTAGCCAGACTCTGTCAATGGGAGGAGGTTAGTGCATTGGATAGAGGAGAGCAATCTTGAGCTTAGAAGACCTTCAAGAGACAGTCCAGCCCAATAATGATCCTACATACAATGGACCATTAACACACACTGTAATAAACTATACTGTACCAGTGTGTGTGTGTGTGTGTCTGGAGGTGAGTATCAGTAATGTAATACCTGAGTCCCTTGATATCTGCCCTCAGCTTCACCTCAAGCAGATATCTCAGCCCTCGGTATTACATTACTTATACCCACACACACACACACACACACCTCCAGACAGGCTGGGCATGTACAATTACCTTCAACTGCCTTAGTGATCCCAATGCTTCTCTATAAGCAACAGCTGCTAAGGAGTATTGCCCCATTAATAGAAACAGGTCGGCCTTAACCTTTAGGGATCTAGCCTCTTGATGTCTATACAACATAAAAGTAATATCAGAATATAAAACCGGTTTAAGGAACAGGTTATTAGTTGCTTCAAATGAAAGTACAGTACATGTGTACGGTGTATGTTAAAAATGAAATAGGACTGGACATTTAGACACAGCTCATTGATAAATGAAAGGTAAAGTAAACTGACCAATTACCACCAAACCTCATTAGAATTCCAATAACAGGTACAGTACATGTACATGTATACTGTATTAGTTACTGTATAGCTGATGGTGCTTTTGGAAAAGAAGTTTTAGCTAAGGTCTCATTTTGATAGCTATTTGTACATTATGGATGTGTTCATGGCAACAAATTCGTCAGTTTAAAACATGCTAATTATCAAAAATGAATCAGAATTCTACCCCTACAGCTGCACATTAGTACTTAACATACTTTTGTTGCTCTTCAGATAATATCCCAGTCTCATTCTGATGGTCCAGGGAGCCAGCCTTCTTGAGCAGCTGTTCGGTTGTTATGGAGACAGTAAGGTTGGAATGTACCACTATCACAGAGTGAGAGACAATCTCAAGGAGTTTCTGAGAGGAGGAGGAGGAAATCTGGTCGGTTTTCTTAAAAGGAACTAAAACAAAAGAATCGTGCCCTTTGAGAGAAGACTTGAGTTCTTCATTGTCACCAAAAACGAGACACCTGGTATGGGTGGGACACGGAAAATGAAAGTAACACTTACTAAAAGAAATACAACTGGGGTTGAAAAATACCGCACTAGTATATTATTAGTATATTGTTAGTATATTAACTTGGGAGTGTCACTTCATAAGGTTTATGATAATGTTAGTGTTTTATCAAGAATGTATACAGTGACATGAAAGATAAAAAAATCATAATTTAAAATATCTAAAACCACTTAACCTGTGTAGTACATGTATACAGTCCACCACATTGCAAGCTAATTCGACTTCTACTCACTACCACAACACGTTAGCTGCCAAAATGTGTCGACCAATTCAACAAACACATATATATACATACTTTAAGAAGATTTGAAAAGTTCGTGTACATGTACGTGGTTTACTTGTTAGTGATCAAGTGGTGAGAGACTCTCTCTATCTCTTTCTTATAGTTTGATTCTGCTTCAATAAAGTCGTCAGGATCATGGCAGAAAGCAACTCCAAAATAGCCAAACAACCTCTTACTGCCCCCACAGGTGAGGGAATGAGAGCCGGGGGATCCCTTGCTGTCTTGGAGGAGAGAGTGAGGAAGATCAGGAAGGAATCTTAAACGGAGTGTGTCGTGATTGCTGGTCCCTTTCAAACTACTTGGAGCCTGAAAGGGAGGGAAGGATCTCATGTGTTGGAGGAAACCTTTTACAACAGGACCCGAGGACTTGGTAAGACCTCTCACTAGAAAGGATATTCGACAATTGTCCTCTAAAGTTAAGTTAAAGTCGGATTGCTCTATATCACAAAGACTGTATTCTGCCATTACTGCAGTCGACAACTCCTCCCACTGGCACTGATAAAATTAAGAAATGGCTGCACCTCCTTTCAAAAACAATGGGGACTTTTTTATAAGGCAAAGAAACACATAAATACATGTACATGTACACACAAATAAATAAAAAAGAGATTTAATCGTTCTTTCAAAAAGCAATCTTCTTTATCAACAAGTAAACATTAGTGTCCATCATAAAACCTTGTAAATTATTAGCATCTCCTTGTAATCTCATTAGCAAGCCGCCATATGACACATAAGCTGATCTATAAAAGAAGTATCCATTTAAAAACTATAATCTCTTCTTAACTCACAATCTTCCGGAATCACCAGCTCCTTCATTCCCCTCTATCCTGTATATCTTCCCATACATAACATACTCAAATGCATCTGCTAGTGAGGGGGCACCGTCTGTAAAAAATAAAATACATTAATAATTTTGAGTTACGGCCATTTTTAAAAATGAGTAAATTTCTGAAAATTCGCCTGTACCATAGCCCATGGTTTTTTTAAATGGCTCCAAAATCACCCCAAATTTTTATTACATTTTCTGATACATATTGATGTCCTTATGCTGTGTAGAAAGTTTGAGCTGATTTTGATTTCAATTTTCCAAGTTACGGCCATTTAAAAATCAATTACCCGTTACCCTTGACCAGTTGGTACCTGTAGTAAGGAAGTCTCCATCATCTGGTAGTCCGTCTTCTCTGAGCGTTGTAGTCAGTAAAAGCCTGAACTTGTCTCCAAGACTTACAGGGTAGAGCTGAGTATTTACGTCAAGTATTAGATCCATTTTGAAACTCTCGCTCTCACAAAACAGGCGAGACACTGAGGGGGGCAATAATTAGAACACTCCATTAGTCAGTATATGTACGTACCTCTTTCAAATTTCTTTCCATCAGGATCAATGTCTTTAACATCGAAAATGTCTTCAAAGAGAATCCCTGCCATCTTCTACCATGTGTAGTTACTAGTTAATTAATTGATGGGTGTGGTTTTGTAAAATTATTAATGAGGTGGGGCTCATCTTTGCAAAACAGAAAGTATCCTCTCTCACTGGAATAACAGGCGAACCTTTTGATGTTATCGCGTTATTTTATGCACTAAATCCCACTAGAGCTTGTCTGTAGATAAAGATAATCGTTATCTTTCTGACTACTCACCTATGATATAATACATTCTCTCTGGAATGTGACATAATTCCAGTTACACCCACCACTACTGTCCCTCACCTGCTACTGTCCCTCACCCCCCATTGTCCCTCAGAGCAGTAGCAGCTGGTGATGTGTTTTATGTATTTAAAGTATGCTCATGATATTCTCTAGTGACACTTGAATCATTATTTTAAAATAATAACATGAAAGCAGATACACAATCACAAAAAGAAAGTAAAATAACAGTAAAAGTGACATTATTATTATAAGTATGTCTCTCAATAAAATCTTCAATTTTTGCTTACATTTGCAGCCGCCATTGAATCCGATTTTACCTTAGGTCCTCCACAACAAGGGGAGGGGGGAGAGTCTTCAAAACTGACCTTCTCTCTACTGGATTGTCCCGACACATCACCAGCTGGTTTATTGTGAAGGTGCCTCCTGTATAATTCTGTCGCTACAAGGTTAAAGAGTTTCTGAATGTTGTGATTAGTTTTTGCGCTAGTTTCAATTGGTGGCGGTAGCTCATAAGCATTTGTGTATTCAGTAACTTCAGCTAGACTAACAGTTTCTGATGCCTCCTCGTAAAGATCAGATTTATTCCCAACGACTAATATCGGTAACATATCATCATCGTGAACATACCTAATGAGCTCCTTCATCCAGTAACTGGTCAGACTGTGAAAGCTCTCCCTCTCCTCCACACTGTACACTAGTATAGCTGCGTCTGCCTCACGGAAGAAGTGAGTCTCTAGACTCTTGAACCTCTCCTGCCCAGCAGTGTCCCATAGCTCAAGGACCATCTGTCGGCCATTAACTGATAGCTTCTTGTACTGCTCGCTGATTGGTGTCAGGGAGGTTCTCTCACTGAACTCGTTGAGGCTGTAGCGTAAGATTATGCTCGTCTTTCCAACATCTTTGTCTCCTAAAAGAACAATCTTGAATTTTGTTTGTTCAGCCATTGGAAAGGATAGTAGGTGTGGCTCATTATTAGTAATTATAATAATTATAAAAAGGATACTAATGAACATTACATAAATAAATATAAGCTATATAAGGATAAGTTTGGCAAAGTTTTGTGTTATTTTTCCGCTGGAAGTTTCTTCCTTTCAGAGAGCTTGTCTTTCAATGCTTGTTGATAATCATTAAGAGCTATAGTTGAAGTGTATCTCCACTGCTGACTCTCCTGGTTCCAACCTATCATTAACAACATACATAATATACATGGAATAGAAACACTATTCAGTCATTGAACATACCCAGTTCAATAACAGTGGTACTTGCTGTGACCCCTTGATCTTTTGTTGATAAACCTTTCTCCCATTTTGTTGCTCCTCCAAAAAGAATCAGCCACACATAGGGTGCACCAATGTTCATGATCGACATTGAAAAGAGAGTTCTACCAATGTCACTGGCTGGAGCATCAATCTTAGGAAATAAAATCAATAAATAGCATTCAAATATAGAAGCATCAAGCAATTAATATGTTGCTTGACTGCATCAAGTGCTCAGATATTTATCAGATATTTAATGATTAACATGCATAAAAGTGCAGAATACTTTAGTCCATGTCATATCAGAGGTGTTGAGTATCCAGCAGTCAGCTAGCAGTCCTCCAGCAACATCAATGCCTCCTCCTATCACTAGCAATGGATGAGGTTGTCTTCCTGCATGACCAGTCAGCAAAGTGGCAGAGTGATCGCTCCTCCCAACAGGCCATTGGGCATCAGGAGGGGCATCATACCTTTTCCAGGTCTATGTAATTATTATAAAATTAAACAAAATTAGCTACAGGTAGTAATAACTCACAACAACGTCTTTGGTTAGTTCAGCTACATAGACTGCATTGCTCTTTCCTTTCCCACTCTCATATCCTCCAAAGAGAATAGCTCTATTTCCTCCAATAGCTGTCAGTGTCAGTCCACTCAAAGCTGGTGGACAATCACCTTCAATTTGAGGAATGGTCCACTTATCTGTATGGAAAATATAATCATTAAAAATTATAGTTTTATTCATTATTTCCTGTTCATAGTTGGAATTTTTATTGAAATGAATTTCATCATTAAAGGAAGGTCACTGCAAAGATTGGGTGTGTAAATAAAGCACCAAAAAGGTTCTAATTAAAGAGCAAACTCGCAGATGGAATACAAAATATAATCATAAGATATCACCTTGCATTGAAATACAAGTACTGTATTAAGGAAAAACTTTTTGCAAATTGCTAAAATTCATAGGGAGGTTCGGCTATCAAAACACCAAATTTGTGAAAATTTATTACCTCCAAAATTACTCGCTATACAATTATCATGTCCTTACTTGTGGTGGTGGATATGATGTGGTGTTCATTAGTCCTGCATATCTTTGGGTTAGTGCTGCTCACAATATAAGTAGCACCAGGGACCTGCTCTGATTCATCAACCTCACCAATCCCACCAAACAAGAACAGGTAAGTGTCTCCATCGCATTGAAACGAGACCATACCACAGCTGTACTTCTTCATAGGGATCCCCACCAGGTTAGTCTGGACGTCCTTCCATTTCATCTCTACTGTGTCCAGCTTTGTGAGTGTGTTGTAGTAGCAGGTCCCGTGCCCGCACTGGCCTCCGAAGTAATAAATGCTCTCATCCACTACAGCAATGGCGTAGTAGCTGATCCCGCAGTGAGAGGACCCTCTGGTGTGGTGCCTCTCCCATCTCCCGTTCTTTAAGCTGAATATTTCTGTCTTTGCCATCAGTTGCTCTTTATCAGCGCTCGTGTGTACAGGAGGAACGTGCTTGCTTCCTCCGGCCCAGAGGTATAGCTTTCCTCCTACGGTCCCTGCAGAGTGTCCATACCTCTCCTGAGGCCTACAAGCAATCCCTCCTTTCAAGCTACCGCTTCTTCTATAGTCAATATCCACAGAGACAGCCATAACGCCAGATCCGCCCAAAAGAGCTGCAGCAAAACCAGCCCCGCCCTTATTTTGCAAATGTACACCGTAATAACTCTAATTATCCGATAACAGTGATGTTATTTTTGAGATAACTAAAAGAAGACGCACAATTAGAAACATTAGGGACTGGTAAATAGGTAATTTCAGCTGCAAAACACAGAATGTCCGTAATTAACGTCTTGAGCCTAAAATGAATGCAATTATAAATTATTATTATTATTATTATTATTATTATTATTATTATTATTATTATTATGCAGCTGCTTACCAGACACTTGTTTTTCTTTGTCAGTCAGTGGTACGTATATCACTCCCATTAGTCTCTCCTTTTTGAACGAGCCATCAGGTTGTTTGTCGTATTGTTCCAGCCACTGGTTCCCTCCTTGAGGACCCACTGGGAGAATGAGACGACCGCCAGGTTTCAACTGATCGAGTAACTAAAAATAATCAAATAAATAAATAAATAGCTGATTAATCTTACTGCTTGAGGTACAGTTGGTGCAGCTGCTCCAACATGAATAGCATCATAAGGTGCCAAGTCTGGATACCCTAACCTCCCATCTCCCTCTGTTCAGTATACAACACTCAATTAATGGCAGCTGCTCTACTGTTATGTACCTATTAGTCTAAGTCTGTCACTCTCCATTAAATGTTTGTTGTTCTTATTTACGTTCAACTTTCCCTGATCATTCAGTTCTTTAATATGTTCAATACCAACAGCACAGCCAGTAGAACCAACCTACAGGATCATTTAATGATGGCTAGGGGATCATGCTTGCATGGCTTTGGAGAGCAACTTTTAAGAACTGGTAACATCTCCAATTTCAATTAAAATCAGTTCAAAAAAATACAAAAGGTCAGGATTTTCTCATTTTCATTTTTGGCAAAATTTGGCCAAAGTCCCTGTAATATAGTACAGGGACTTGGTCTGATTTTAGGGTAACTTTAAAAATTCATAAAAATCCAATTTCAATCGGTATCAGCTCAAACTTTCTACGGAACATAAGTAAATGCATAAAGATTCTCTCTTAGTCATTTTGATAGAACAAAATGATAATGTTACCACTTGCCATAATGGCCATACAAGCCGTGAGGTATCCACTACCTGAGCCAACGTCTAAGACACGCCCACCCTCAACCAAATGATCCTTCAACACTTCAAGAGCGTGTGCATGCTATAATAAATAAAATAATTAAAGTAGACCACACCCCCTCCACGTACCATGTGTGGTGCACTAATAGTTGCCTGATAACCTTAAAATTAATTAATAAAAAATTATCATTATTATTAATAATTATGTACCGATTTGTTGTGGTGAGTCGTAATAAGGATTAAAAGGACAATAGTCTCCTCTATCAACTGCCCTCATGGCAGCCTCAACACTACCAGTCGTTATGATACCATTACCTTAATTAATAAGAGTGGGAGGGGCAGTACATTAGTTAATTAATGGAGTCTCACTCTTCAGATTAGAGACCAGCTGGTCGTTAGTGCTACCATGAGACCTCCAGGCCATTGTCCGCTGGTAATGAGGACCAATTGAAGCAGAGATTAAGAGGAAACTTAAAAATGAACTACCCAATCTTAATCTTCCAGCAATTATGGGTGTGGTTAACATTGCATAATTAATTAGTAGGTGTGGTTTGTTCTGCTATGCAATGAGCCACTCCCCCGCATGTATCATTGCAAGGCAGAGTGTCCACTGCGGGTACAAGTTCTTCTCTTCTTTGGGTCAGTAGAATAAAGGACTGGTTCCCTCTACAAGCAGGAAAGGAAGGAAGGGGCAGCTGTAGGCTGGAGTGAGTGTTTGCTCTACCTGTTGACAGATAAAGCTAGGCAGTCGGGTCACCACGGAATATTCAACACTACTTGAGCTATTATTATTATATTTGTTTATTTATTTAAACTGATGGCCCTCTCACCGTCACAAGGAGACTGAACTGTTCATTACCCAGCAAGCCCTGTACGCACCACATGCTAACAATGATCAAATCAAACAGTTTCAACCGAAGACATCACTCCCCGGTAAGAGCAGGCTTCTGTGGTCCTAGTGCTAATTGAGTCAGTAGCTAATACCTAGTGAAATACTCATGTAGACCATACACCTGCTGTAAAATGATAGCTTAATTACCACTTCAGCCCATAGCCCAGTGCTACTATTGTCCTGTGAATCTTATTAAACTTATTTTTGATATAATAATCATGAGCTTGATCTGTTAGCATCAAAGTTTAAACAGATCAACACTATGAAGCATAAGGTCTGACTGTGTGTGTTTTATTTCTCTTTAATGTTTTGTATAAAGTAATGAGGGATGATTAGTCTTTGTTGTGTACTGGTAATGGAGCTGATTATTATTATTTCAAGTGCGGTGGTATTTTGTCCTTTGTTTATGCAAGGGAAATTGGAATGACTTGTCAACACTGATGATTTGTTGTGTCAACCTCTCTCTAGCTAGACTCCTTTCAATGATGCAACACACAGTACAGATACATGTACATAAACACATACATACATAGCTACATAGCTACATACAGGGTATTACCGCATTATTACACTTAGCGCTGAGCCATAAGAGTAATGAGATATTTGTGTATTTCCTTTATAAGGAGAATGATGTCCCTTGTAGCTGATGGAGTATGACCAACATGTCCTCTGTGATTATGACGCTCATTTGAGCTTTGAGCTCTCACTAATTAGCTTTGTGTTGTCTTGTACTGAGTTTTGTTTATTGTCTTGTTTATAGTTAATGTTTACTGTTGTATACCTAATATTTACAAGTGCTTCTTCTAGAAATGAATGAATGTTTATGTGTATTGCTATGCTAATATTACATCTCTAATGTATCACCTGCTGCTTGAGTAGGAGAGATTGAGAGACTATGTGTCTATTACTCCCCCACTGAATATCTCCAATACTTACACACACTATAGCTATGGAGCATAGAAGCAGATAAATTGATTAAATTAAATCCACTTGCTTGTATAGTACATGAATGATGATTTCAACAATCTGTTTGCTTTACAATCAAAGGAATACCAAACCTTAAATACTCCTCTCTCTCTCTCTCTCTCTCCCTCTCCCTCTCTCCCTCTCTCCCTCTCCCTCTCTACTACAGACAAGACTTGTGTTACCAAGTCTACTCAATCCTCGTGACAAGAAGAAGTCGAGTAAATGGTCAAGGGAGAGGAGATGGACCACTGGACTGGAGAAAGGTCAACTGCCACTGTCCTTTAACCAGGATCCACTGGTGGCTGATGATAATACCATGAGACTATCACAAGTAAGAGAAATATTTAGTAGTAGCCGGTAGAGTAGCAGGTGGCAGTTTAATTAGACCAATTAGCTGAAGCTAATGGTATTATGAATCAGCTACTGCTTCATAATTCAGAGTCTACTGGATATTTTCTGTTTTTTTTTATAATTTAAATAATATTTTTTCATAACTACAGGACACCACTACAGATGCTAGTTTAATGTCACTGACCAGTTGGGGGAGCTCTACTAGTGACTTTGGTAGCTCGACGGACATAAATGAGCCACTTAGATCCACAACCCCAACCCCTGACCATCACTTCTCCCAACAAGACGTGCTCCAGGTAGAGCTACACAGGCAGACATTGTAATCTGTAACAATGTACATGTACTTGTACTGGAGTGAGTTGTCATATCATTGACTGACTGTATCATGTAGAGGGGAGAGAGTATATAAAAGTAATTAGTTCAATGTAGACAGACAAACATCAAACAGTGTTAAGGAGTTATTAATGTTATAACAAAACACCACCATCTGTTGACAGTATGGACACAAGTTGCAGGGAACTGCTCAAAAACATTCAAACTACATAAAATAGACATCATTACCAATACCTGCAGTTGAGCTAAGGATGTATGTAGTACATGCTTTATCCTGGCTAGTGTTTTTAAGTTAGATTTTCACATTAATTAAGTGAATAATGTAATGAATTAAGTATTAAAGTGGGAAACCACTCTAGCAACATACCCTAAGATCAATTCACACTAGATCTACCAATAGACCTTCATTAGTAGCTCTTGTTTGACTCAGCTCCAGTCTGTCTGCTCTGAACATCACCTGTCATCATACAACTATTAATATACACACATACCTGGGCCCCAGTACATCATTGTAGAATGCCAATACCTTGAGAAATGCCAATCATTAGTTTGATGTATAATAGCTGCTAAAGATGACACTATACAGTACCTCTACTGATAGTTATAAGGAGTAGTGGTTTGTAGTAATTTACTTACTAAAGATATGATTGGTATTTATCTCTGCTAGTAGTTAGCACAACAGATATTGTAACTAAGCACAAACAGGCTTGGATTAACTGATTAGGACAGATGATACTAGCTTCACTCTCCAGTCTGAGCTCTGAAATGGTTTTAAATGTGCAGAATTTTGATTTATTTATTTATTCATAGTTATTACTAAGTTATTAATAATAAAATGGCTCTCTTCTTCATTGATAGGAATTACAGCAACACCAGCAGTTTAGCAAATCCCTGGAGGCTGAGTCCAACCATCAGTACCAGCTCTCCTATGAACTAGCTGTAGATAATTCACCATTGTCACCTTCCACCTATGGACCAAGCACACAGGTACGTCATGTGACAGTCATGTGATACAGGACCAGTTTCAATTGTGTATACAATTGTAACTGTATTTTGGGTTGATTCTGATAACTTAGTGTTTAAAAGTATTCTAAATTGCTTCAATTTATTACTTTAAACCAAATATTATACTTTAATTATAGTCCATAGTATACATGAGTGTGTATAATATATGGACAGTATAATAATGTGTATCTCTTACAATATGTGATGTAGTGTGTGTGTGTGCGTGTGTGTGTGTGTGCGTGTGTGTGTGTGTCTAAATGAGGTCACACTGTTCAGTGACATTCCTTTCAATCCTCAGTTGAGAATAAGTTAAAAGTTACTTATGTTATTGATCATTATACACTACATCATGTACTGTAGCATGTGGTTAACATGTGCTCTTCCAGTGTATAATTACCGGTATCATTCGGTGAGCATGTGTGTGTGTGAGTAGTCGATGTCTGCCACTTCATTACATCACACAGACACACCCTAACACGTAATAACATGTAACATGTAGTAGCATGTAACCTGGCGATTGGTTTATGCATTAGGAACTGATACATAAACCAACACAGTGACACTACAACCTTGTAGTATCACTATAAGTACATGTACTTGTATTTGATTCATTATTAGGTAACTCAGTGTCTTTATGTGATAAGAGAGTTACTAACTACTGAGAGGAGGTACATAGCAGATCTAACAGATATCATTGAGGTACAGTAATTTGTAATAATAATTAAAATAGTTATAATCTGTATTATTAATATTATAATCTGTATTATTAATATTATAATCTGTATTATTAATATTATAATCTGTATTATTAATATTATAATCTGTATTATTAATATTATAATCTGTATTATTAATATTGTAGTCTGTATTATAATTTGTTTTTGTAATTGTAATTCTCCATTTTATGATTAAATGATCATTCCATTCATCATGGTAATATTCATCTACACTTTACTTGTGGTTTGTTCTTTACATTCTTCCCTCTCTCTCCCTCTCTCCCTCTCTCTCCGTTATTCATTATTATAATGTGTATGGGTATAGGGGTATCATAAACCATTTATTAGTAAGATTGGTTCACTGTCCATTACTCATGAAGATGTCTCTAACCTGTTTGGTAACATTGATGAAATAAGAGCCTTCCATTGGTAAGGACATACACTCACTCACTGTTACTGATACCTGGAGGAATGTAACCATATCCCAGCCATTGTTACACTGTGTCTTATATTAATATACAGTATAGCCTCTTTATAATGGACACTCTCTATAGCGTACACCTCCATTTAACGGACAGCACCTAGTGTACCAATTACATTCCTTACTGTATAAAATAACCTCCACATAAAGGACACCTCTGTATAACAGAGACACAGTGTCCATTATAGTAAGGCTAGTCTGTGGTGGTACAGGTCATTGGGTCAGTTATGATGACTGGGCTGTTAAATCATGTACGACATTCTCACACTAATTGATGTTGTTATAATAATAATAATAATAATAATAATAATAATAAGTGTTTTTCTTTTTCAGGACTATATTTGATGCTCTTCAATTTTGTGGACATGACTATCAGAAAATAGGTCAATGCTTCATAGACAAGGTAACGCCCTATTACTGGACAGTGTCTGATATTACATTACCTCCGTGTGTGTGTGTGTGTGTGTGTGTGTGTGGACATTATTTATAGGCTCAAGAGTTCAAGTTATATTCTCTTTACTGTAACAACTACCCTCGGTCAGTTAGCCTACAGCTGTTGTATATGAAACTATTTCTAGATATTTCATTGATTACGTCACCGGTATTATTATATTCATTCTTATATCTTCAGATTAGTACAGACTCTGGCTAAGATCTCAACGGATAAGTCCGTCTCTCGTTTCATTAAAAACTGTCAGCAGAGACTCAACCACCCCCTCCCACTGGGAGCGTACTTACTGAAACCAGTTCAACGGGTTTTGAAATACTCACTGCTTCTAAAGGTGGGTCTTAGTATTGGTCTTATCCGTGTTTTGATTGGTCGCTTTAATTTTAATTTTAGGAACTTGTAAAGCACATGACATTATCAGACAACGGACTCGTTGAAATGAAGGTATTATTATTATTATTATTATTATTATTATTATTATTGTTGTTGTTATTATTGTTTATTAGATGGCTCTGGATCACATGACTGAAGTGTCGGAACACATTAATGAGATGCAGAAGAAATATGATTCAGTTGTTCACACTCAAGAGATACAGTCACTGCTCACCGGATGGGAGGTATGGCCACACCCTCTCTCCTCTCTTGTAGCATTTATTCATTTATTTATTTATTTATTTATTTATTTATTCATTTACTACTACAGGGACCAGAGTTAACTACATATGGTGACATTGTACTAGAAGTGAGACTCAATCAATTATGATATTAATTAATATTAATTAATTAATTGCATTTAGGACAGTTTCCGGGTTATGTTGAATAAAAGTGGCTCTCTCAGACCAGCTCAAACCGGGTTCAAGACCATTAAAGATGCCTACGTGTTTCTATTTCAGAAATTAATTCTAATTGTTAAGAAGAAAGATGAAGGATATCAGTACAAGCTGAGTGTGAAGGTAAGATTAATGTTAATGATAAAAGAATCATTGAAGATTCTAAACTAGTTCACACGTACTTAGTTAAATGTGTTGGTGGTACTTCAGTTTCTGTTTCAATAGGTAGCTGATGCTCAGTTGACGGAGCACCTCAAGGATCAGACCAGTTTCCAAATAAGGCAAATATCAAGCAAAAGTACTTTAACATTCCAGGTACTAACCATGTGCACCCACAAGGGAAATTTTAAAATAGCTGTAACTTGAAAAATTGAAGTCGGAATCAGCTCAAACTTTCTACACAGCATAAGTACATCAATATGTATCAGAAAATGTAATAAAAATTTGAAGTGATTTCGGAGCCATTTTTTGAAAAATCCATGGGCTATAGCCTTGGGTATTTTTCAAAATTTTGGCATTTTCTTAAAATAGCCGTAACTTAAAAAATTAAAGTCGGAATCAGCACAAACTTTCTACACAGCATAAGTGCATCAATATGTATCAGAAAATGTAATAAAAATTTGAGGTGATTTCGGAGCCATTTTTTGAAAAAAACCATGGGCTATAGCCTTGGGTATTTTTCAAAATTTTGGCATTTTCTTAAAATAGCCGTAACTTAAAAAATTGAAGTCGGAATCAGCTCAAACTTTCTACACAGCATAAGTGCATCAATATGTATCAGAAAATGTAATAAAAATTTGAGGTGATTTCGGAGCCATTTTTTGAAAAAAACCATGGGCTATAGCCTTGGGTATTTTTCAAAATTTTGGCATTTTCTTAAAATAGCCGTAACTTAAAAAATTGAAGTCGGAATCAGCTCAAACTTTCTACACAGCATAAGTGCATCAATATGTATCAGAAAATGTAATAAAAATTTAAGGTGATTTCGGAGCCATTTTTTGAAAAAAACCATGGGCTATATATAGCCTTGGGTATTTTTCAAAATTTTGGCATTTTCTTAAAATAGCCATAACTTAAAAAATTGAAGTCGGAATCAGCTCAAACTTTTTACACAGCATAAGGACATCAATATGTATCAGAAAATGTAATAGAAATTTGAGGTGATTTCACAGAGACAAAGTTACATTCTCTTTATCACCAACAAGTTACTATTATTATTAATTTATTATCAGGCGAAGAGTGCTGAGCAGAAGCAGCTGTGGAGTGACAGCTTCAAAAGGTTACTAATGGAAAGCCTTCCAGGTCTACCTGACAAAGTAATTATTTATTATTATTATTATTATTTATAATATTATTATTACATTATTTGTTTTAGGCTAGACAGTTGATAATGGCTGGATTCACAACTGGTAAGTATATTGTGTATCATATTAATAATACTTATCATGTCACAGATTTACATACAACCCATCAAGAAGCACCAAAGAGTTTTACACTTGACAGAAAACATTATAAAAAAGGTACAGCTACAGCTACTGTAGGACCTACACAACACATTACTGGTTCTTCTCCCTCCCTCCCTCCCCCCTCCCTCTCCCTCCCTCTCCCTCCCTCCCTCCCTCTCCCTCCCTCCCTCTCCCTCCCTCCCTCCTCTCCCCCTTTCCTTAGAAGAGAGAAGTGAGAGTCCGTCTAAAGCGACCCGACACTCACTGGCCCCTCTCAGTACTAATCCAGCTGCTTTAAGACAAGTAAGTATATGATCCACTCTATAATTACATGTTCTTTTTATTATTGCACAGCACTCATCTCCTATTGGTTCCAAGTCAGCTAAACCTGTCATATCTCTGATAGGACCAATAGCCACTGGAGCCTTCATTACAACTGGAGCTAGTAATAATAATATACCGGAATCACCTTCAGGTACGTGTGCGAGTATCATGATTTATTAGTTTATCACCGATACAGGAGGGAAGAAAGGGAAGGTACGAGTACCTCACGGGGTACCCTGGACCAGGAGTGACTCTGATCCAAACCTCATGGATGGATACGATCAAAAGTTAACGGAACCACCTGCTAAAGTACGTAGCTATGTAGTACATGTACATTTAATATTTAATTAATTTATTTATTTTAGAACTTGCCTTCATCTCTCGCCTCCAGTCCTGTTGCTAGGATACCAGGTACCATTAACCTCAGCCGACCGGCCCCGTTAAACCACTCCCCTTTGGCCACACCTACTAATAAAGAGACTCCGGTACGTTCATCAGTTTCCTCTCCTGATCTGAAGAGACCACATCCACTGCCACTCCTACCAGTACAACTGGATGACGATCCCCTCCCTCCATCCTCTCCTGTATTAATAATCTCTCCTCCTGTTATAGACTCCCTTGTAGCCCCGCCCTCTTCCTCTACCCCTCCTTCCTTTCTCAATAGTCCTTCAGTAGCTCCTCCCTTTCACTCTCGCTCCAGGTCAGCCTCTTCAAAGGAGCCGTCACTAGATACCATACCCTCCATTGATAACACTCCACGCAACTCAGTTATTGAAGGAAACATTCCTGACCACACCCACTTTGACTCCACCTCTTTTCCTAATACTGATGACTCTGCTAGGGATCACGCCTCTCCTACTGGCCACACCCCCTCTCCTCTACCTGTCTTCATGTTCCCCTCTGATCCTCCTACTGATATCATTCCAGTTCAAACTAATGGAGACATTCTATTGGAACCTCCCCCGTCCTTTGGGGCGGAGCCTATTGTTACGCAATACACCTTGGACACTGGACCACAGGACACTGGACCAGTAGACACTGGACCAGTGGACACTGGACGAGAGGAAAGGAACCAGTTGCTGTTTGAGGAACTAATGAACATGCCTTCTTCATCATTAGTGTCTTCATCAGCCCCACCTACTTTAACATCTCCGCCCACTTTACCACTGAATGAAACTCCGCCTCCTTCCACGCCTCCTTCAACACCGACTCATTCACCTTCACTGTCAGCCCAACCCCCTTTAACTCCGCCCTCTCCTCAGCTATCAGTCCCGCCCCCTCCCCCGCCCACTCATTCCTCGTTATTCGGTGAAGATGAGCAGCAACACTTGATTAAAGTGCTGAGTCAGCATCATGACGTGGTTGATGATGAACTGACTCCAAGAGAGGAAGTGGGTGGGGCTGACCCCGCCCCAGTCCTTAACACAGACCAGCCTATTGTGTTTCAAGCTGAAGGTGACGCTAGGTCTAGTCCATCAGGCAAGGTCCCACTGAGACTGAAACTGGTATCACCTGGTGAGTTCCCACCTCCTGTCACTGATTATCGGAGACAGACCACACCCTATACCAGTATTGAAGACATGCCCTCATTATTTGATGATGCACTACCTGACACTCCCACCACTCCTGTCTGTCACCCTCTCTCTACTCCTCCCCCTTCCTCCCCTCTCCCTCCCTCCTCTCCTCCTATCTCTCCCCTCGTTAACTCGTTCTCTCGTCCGGCTGAGTCTTTAGAGGATTTTGAAAGCTCTTCCCCCAGTGTTAGGCGTTGGCACAGTTTCCATGGTGATAAGAACAGGAGGGTCTTTAGATCATTGACTGATAATTCAATGCATAAAGTTCCGTCTTCACCGAGAAAAGATAAGAAAGATAAGTCCCAGAGTAAGGCGGAGTCAGCTAGTAAGCTTGGATTTTTACGAAATAAAAGTTTTGGTAAATCAAACACCATAGCTGCTCGCCCAATTTCATTGGTCGGTTTAGTTCATTCAACAAGAGATGATTCTGATCTTGTTGATCTCTCTGATGCCATTGAAATGAGCAAACGCCACAAAGCTCAAACTCCAGACTATATCCTACTCCCACCTGCTGAGTTCAGAGCCCATGATGATGATACTGATACAACTTCACCCGAGACCATTGGATACTCTCCCCCTCTATCTTCATCATCTTCGGCTGCTAAAAGGAAAATAAGTACAGGAACTAACGAAGAGAATACAGTCTCATCTTTATCAAATATATCATCATCTTCTAATTCTGTGACTTCTCCTGATGGAGGGAGAAAGAAGAACCGTTGGTCTTTACTGAGAACCAAAACCTCCTCCAGTAGAGAGGAGGAGGGGAGACATGACCTCTCACCGACACACTCCAAGATACACTCTGAACCTCAGGGCAGTGATGGGATCAGTGAGAGATCAAGGGATCAGATCAAAGATGAGAAATCAAAGAGTTTGTTTAACGTTGACTCAAATGACACTAGACGCCGGAGTAAATCAATAAAAGAGAAGAGAAGGACCGGCACCTCTTCAAGTGAAAGAGCAGAGCTAGCAAACACTCTACCAGCTGGTAAGGAGCGGAAACAGTCCAGGGTACGTAACATGGCAAGGGAATACTCCAAACGTATCAAGAAACAGACCGCAACTGCTGAATCAGCAGCTACTACTGCCGGTACCAGTACTGATTCAAATGATGAGATAGCCCCAAAGTGGGTCATTGGCCTGAGAGAAAGAAGGAGACAAACTAACACAATAGGAGCTAACAGACACAGCATGATCAGTCAAGCAGATGAAGAATGGATACTCAATCACACCACCAGCCCACTGACTCCTACCTCAATACACTCTGAGGTCCCACCTGGTTTCCACTCACCAACGTCCATTGACTCACCCCCCATGACCCCGGACCCCTCCTGGGGGGCAGCCATTATTACTCCTTCAATATCTTTCTCAGCCGAGCATGAGGTTATAGAAAGACCAAAATCAACAGATCCCAGAGAACTAAAGTCAATTCATAGCAACCTCCAGCGATTCTCTAGCGAGACTGTACTGAGCCAGTCTACGGAGGAGGAGGAGAAGAAGTCCCCGTCCAAAGGCGGTAGTGGTCAGAAGGACGGAGGGGGGCGGGGGAAAGGTGGGAGGAGTTGGGTTAGATCACTTGTTTCACGATTTAATTCAAATAAATAAATAAATCGAAATCATTCAATTTTAAATCAATAATATCTTCAAGACATTTATTATTATTATTTGTGATTTTATTATCTCTCATTACATGTGGCATATTATTATTATTATTATTATTTTGTGATTTTTATGACTCATTTTTGTAATTGTGATCGTGTAGTGCTAGTTAATTAATTGTTATTAATAATTATTTATTAATTAATGATTCAATATTGATACAAGTTGAGAATATTTACATAATAATAACAATAATATTAATAAATTAGTTTCCTTTTTTGTGAAGCTTTAGTCTATGTTGTCCATACTCAGGTGATATCCATTCTGCTTTCACTGCTTCTTCAATATAGCTAGTGGCAGTTGATCCAAACAGAGCAGCAAAGCTTTCATCTGAACCTGAGAATATTTGAGCAGCCTTACTGGCATCAAGAAGAGAAGGATTGTGTCTCTGAGTGTAGTTGAATCTTGAGGTAAAGAACTCGTCAGTTTTGGTGAAGTTCATCAGAGGGTGAGTGAAAACGTGAGTTGTTTTTAAAGGTTTGCTGTTTTTGAGGGAAAGGAACAACTCTATCCTGTGCCTCAGGGAGGCTTTGTCTTGAACCAAGATGGTAGGAGATTTCGATATAACGTGACGGGCTTCCTCAAAGCTGAATCCAAAGCCTTCAAAGAGTGAGACTGTACCACTAATGCTATGAGACTGGTTTACAAAGGACGGGATCTTATGAAAGCACATCAACACGTCGCTCATGTTTAAAACTGGAGACAAGAGATCCTTGAAGTCCGTTAGCTTCTGCTGGAGACCCTTCAAGTCTTTAATGGATGCCACATCTTGAGGGCAGGACCTTATCAGGTAGACAATGTGAGAAGTATCGAGATACAAAGGAGCCGTGCTTAGTATTCTAATAATGGAGTAAAGGTGTGTGTCATCAATGAGGAAGAATGGTGGGTAGGACGTCATCATGAATTCCGGTGGAATCCCGAGGTCACTCAATATCTTCATCACCTTTGGCGTGTTTGGAGTGAGCGCTGCCACTTTTACTGGCCTTGAGGTGAGTGCTTTAATTAGAATACTTCTTATCCATTTTATGTTGAATCCAAAACCAGCTGCTTCAGCTAAGATACGATATACCTGATCACTCATAGGGCAGCTCAGTAGTATTGGGTTCTCAAAAAGTATCTCAGCCATTTTGCTGCTCTCAAATCCAATTTTCTTCAAAGTCGCTAAATTCTTTTCCAGTACTTCGATACAGCGTGTTCCAATCACTAAATTACTGATATATTTCTGTTCAAGAAAGGTCCCCCAGTTAATACCAAACTCATCAAATACTTGGCAAACTTTATAAAACCTTTTCCAGTCGACCTCAATGATGAATGGGATGGAAGGTACTATACTAGCTACCTCAGTCTCGGAGAACCCAGCTTCAGTGAGGCTCTTGATCCTCTGGTCAATATCAGGAATAGAGGTGCCAATAACTGAAGGATGAGAGAGATGGCTTTTAAATGAAGACAGATCCAGTTTAAACTTTTCTTGTAACTGTGTGACCAGCTCCTCTTGTTCGTGTCTGTGGTAATCGGATAAATGTGGTCGCCATTTTGAGTGGTCAAGGTACGTGGAATCTGATATTTTTACTTTCTTGTTCTTTTTCTTCTTAAGGGAAGGATTCTCTTTCAAGTCTCCATTTTTCTCCTCCGTTCTCTCACCAGTGTCCTTCTTCTCTCCCTTTAGCTCCAGCAGTGCTTTTGCCAAGTCCTTAGGAAGTATCTTTGGTTTAGCACCCTCCGTTACCTGCTGAGACTTTCCTGATTGTTTTGATGGCAGTTTTGCTGATTGAGCAGATTCCCTACTAAACCCAGTGGGCGGGGCAGTGGGAGGAGCTTCAGTTCGTACTTTATCCACTTCAACTGGTTTGTGTGGAACAGCCTGTCTTTCCATTTCTTTCTTAGCTCTTTTATTATCCTTTGCTTCGTGTTTCAATTTGGTCTCTTTTCCCTCGTGTTTCACTTTTGCTTCGTGTTTCAATTTATTTTCATTTTTTCTCTTCTGAATTGAAGCCTTGAGCTGGTCTACTGCTAGTTTAGGCTTCCTGTACTTGATCTGTTTCTTATTGCCAGTAACTGCCTCATGGGCAGTCGACTGGCTGGAGGATCGATCGCTTGTGTGACGTGGGACACTTCTAGCTCCAACTGAGGACGAGTCTGCCTTCACTTTGATGTTCTTCCTCTCTTTATCTCTTAACTTGAGCTCTATACTGATAGCTGGGGCAGTAGCAACCTTCCTGGTCCCTCTACAATAGTAGCCAATGGCGGGAGAGGCTCCATCAGTGAGTAATAGTGACAGAGGAGTCCTACTGTACCTGGTAGATACAACTGGAGCGGAACAGGAAAGCCTCCAAAGTGAAAATACTCTAATGATGGTCGCCATGTGAGTTCTTTATCAAAAAAATCTGACTGTGCCACACCCATAAATATTTGAATAACTTGAATAGTTAACTAACCAATAGGCTCATAACTGAGTGATCATGAATATTAATTAGCCCGGGGAATTTGAAAATTTGTATAGATAGATCCCTAGTTTAATGCAGCTTAATTTAAACTAGATTACTTTAATATGTGTTTCTTTGATAGTCAAATTGTCTCTTTCCATTCCAGGCTCTATGTAAACAGGCCTACTCTACTCTACCATTGCTTACATATGAAAGTTATTAAAACACTAGTAGTGATTCTAATCCCCGCCTTTTGTCATAACTGCAGAGCTATCTTGGCTCTATCTTCTATAAAGCAGCTAGTGTTCCCAAGCCTGTTGAATGTTGATATTAGAATATAAAATGGACCTAAAGAGCTCTTATCTACTTATTGCCTTCCTCTCTATCCAGTTTACCATTGCTGCAGCTGTATCTATCCCGCCTCTACCAACTGAAGGTCAGTACATTGAACTCATAAGCAGCCATTATCTATTATATATATATCACAAGTCTGTCGTCCTACATTATAAAGTATTGTATATATTCTTTAATGAGCTCTTATTAGCACCTGTATAGCTGGAAGGCTCAAGGTGCTAATAAGTGGATACAAGTCATTGTACAATTCATTGTTTGTTTATACAGGGATACAGTTATACCTCTCTTCAGATAACAGTGTCCTACCAGATTACAGTCTTCTTCAAGAATCTCAACTTCCCCTCAGTCAGGGGCTTCAGGGGCTTTGGTGTCAAACCAGCAACAGTTCTCAGAGCATTAACTGGTACCTACCAAATGGGACTCTTGTCCCAGCGACCAATGGCACCGGTCTACCAGTGTACTCCTACAGTGCTCCTGGTCAGTCGGGTCTCCTTCGTACTGATCTAATAGGGTCCTATCAAGGACTGTACAGCTGTGTTATCAGTAATGGAGGGAACAATGACAGCTCAACATTAGTGGCAGCTGTTGTAAGGGACACGGAATATAACAGTGCTGGTATGTCTTATTGTGTGTAGCCCATTCATAATAAACACTCACTGAGTGAGAGAGTACAGTGTATAACTAATGATGCATTAGTTTGTGCTTTGGTAAATCCTTCAGCATAAAACCAGCCGAACGTTGGTTTGCTTTACATTAAATAGACAGACTCTTGTGTACATGTAAATGATGGTTGATCTGTGTCAACTATTAACAATAGGAACTGAGTACATAATGTCCTCCTCCTACCTGTGAGGTGATGTTCCCATGTTAGGTGCTATAAACTGTATATCAATAGTTTGTAATCATAATGATGATGTATGTAAAGTAATGATATAATGTTATGAGTGATAGTTTGTGCAACGTACAAATAGTAAGTGTGTGTGTGTGTGTGTGCCTATCTGTCTCCTAATGGAGTAGTAGTTATTACTGGGTAATTCAATTAGCACTTCATTCCATTTGTATTTGTACATCCACTTTATCTCTTACCACTCTACCTTTCATCTCACTCTCTCCCTCTCACTCCTCTTCTCTCCCCCCCCCCTTTCTCTCTCTCTCTCCCCCCCCTTTCTCTCTCTCCCTCCCTCTCTCTCTCTCTCCCTCCCTCTCTCTCTCCCTCTCTCTCTCTCTCATCCCTAGTTGGTCCCATTGTCACTGGTGATCTTCATTTCTCTCTTTTATCGTCAGTTGACTCACCACAAGTTTCCTTTTCTCTCTCCTTTAATGTTACCAGGCGTCCACCGACCAATGTCACCTGTAGCCTCAACGGCACTGTCATACCAGTCAACGGTAGTGATATACACCGGAGGGCAATAGGGTCAACATTGGATAACATACTGATTGAAGTGATGGTGATAATAAGGATCAGACAGGCTGGCCTGTATAGCTGTACTGTCTCTAATTCAAGAGTTGATAATGTACACGTGTACCCAGGAGCTGGCAATGGGAGGTTCATATCAGGTAGAGTATGAAGGATATTAATAGTTTACAAGCTCTGAGTATATTGTACTTGTGTATTTAGTGTCTGTATGTTGATGTTCTTCTTTTGTAAGAACATTATTATTTGTCCTGTTATTGCATGTTTTATGCCATTATTTATGTTTCTATGCCAAATGTCCATTTCTTGTATAATATCCACATTGTTAATATCAGTAGCATCATGTTAAGAATGTACATTGATTCATGTTAGTATGTACATTGTTAGTATTAGTAGTATCATGTTAGTATGTGGTGATATGGAGAGTATATACTTGATTGTGTTACTGGTTTAGACATATTTGTATTTTTAATTTGTTTAATAAATCTCATAAAATCCAGTAAAATTACATCTACTCTCATACCTGGTAATAATTATGAATTCTCTCTTTTAGTTACTGATCCTCCATCCAATGTACTTGTTAACAGAACAGGATTGACCAGTTTTAACGTCAGCTGGACCCCTCCCCCCTTTCTCTCCGCCCCACTGGCAGGATATCAAATATTCCATCTTCCCATTTCTGGTGCCAATGTGATGAGTGGAGTAAATATTGTCAATAATGAGAGTCAAACAGTAGCCATTGATGATCTAATATTTAATGTTACATATCAGATATTTGTAGTATCAGTTGGAGGGGATATACCCAGTGAGCAATCCAATGCAATACTTGCATCAACAGGTAAAGGAAATCAATACTGTACTCATTCTACTCCTCTACTAATGTATTGAGTGATTATTCTGCACATTTTATTAAAAAAGGATTATTAATAAAAGGAAATGGATATTGTGTCTACATTATATAGACCAATGCACATGTATTACTGTACTTTTGACTCATGAAGGTTTTAATTTATATTATTAAATTTGTATTATTTTATTCCCTAACCAGGCGTTACATTCAGCATTACTTCACATCCTCCTCTCATTCCATACATTGGTGACACTGATATTACATTAACATGTACAGTTGCTCTTGATGTACCGATGATAGTGTTTCAGTTGGTATGGTTGGGTCCTAATGATACTGTGATTCATACTAACAGCGTTAACATGAATCAGTCTGGGCCTGATGTCAGTATACAGAGTATTGATCTCAGTCTTGATCTCATTGATCCAGCTACCATTGGAATGTATAGATGCATGGCTAATTTCAGTAATGATAATGTCACAGCAAGTACAGACTATGAACTAATTGGACAAGGTATGTGTGTACATGTACATTGTATCTCCTTATGTGTGTCCTTATATGTGTGTGTGTGTGTGTCCTGTATTGGTGTATTGCTGTATTGATGTGTGATTGTGTGTGTGTGTGGTGTCTGGTGACATCAAAATGTCATCATTATTCTTATTTTGTGCAATCTTGTTTATCATCTTAAATCCTAAAGTGTAAATTGGAGTAAAAACAAGCTTGTAAAATTTAAAAATAAACTATAACATCTCTTCCTCTCTGCAGCTCCTGATATTAATGTCACTGTGTCCATAGTGTATGGAGACCAGTCTTTAATAGAGGGTACTTATACTGACCTGCTGTGTACAGTCAGTAATATTCAAGGATTAGCATCACTCACTATTGTGTCATGGTATTACAATGGAACTGAGATTAGCAATGGAACTGATTATACTCTCAGTCAAGAGAGGAGGGAACTCCTTAGGATAAACCAGCTGTCAGTATCCAGGGATAATGAAGGAGTATACTCGTGTGTAGTGAGTGTGGATACTCGGTATCTTATTGGAGGAGTGGGCAATGACTCTGTGGCCTTAGCTGTTCAAAGTATGTCCATATCTTTAAATATGTGCGGTCTTATTTTAATTATTATCATCATATCATTATTATTATTAATATTATTATTATTAATATTATTATTTACATGTAGGTTTCTCGTCTAATGATATAAATATATTCATATCATTTTCAAAGCCCAGTCTATTTCTTGGTGATTCATTTATTCTACAGTGTTCATTAACAGTACCTGATAGATATATCTACCAACCAACATTATTTGAAGCTAGATTCTTGTCATTTGAACTGCCTCTTACTACTCCTTACTTGTCTGGTGTTAGTGAAGAGGCCATTGTTAGAAATGGAAGCACTTATATACGAAGTTATAACTTTACATCAGTCACTGATAGTCATATATATGAGTATTTATGTAAAGTTGGGTTTGCCAATGGTGTTACTAAGAAAACAGATCTTAAACAGTTGAGGGCACAACGTGAGTTTAGTACATGCAGTGAGAGAGTTCTCCATTTTTATAATGTTTCCTGATACATATACATGTACTCATGCTGTGTAGATTATTTATTTATTTATTTATTTTAATATATTTTTCATATTTCATCAACAGTCACTCCTCCTTTACTCAGTTTCAACGATGACATCATCCAGGTCTATGAGAGTACTCCATTGATTATCACTTGTAACATTATCCTCCCGTCAGTAATCATGGAGCTACACGAGGAAGGATCATGGACTGGACCAGATGGTCAACCAGTCCAGATCACATTCAATGGTAGAATAACAGCTTCAGGGATTAACAGACACAATAAGAATGTCCTTAGGATCAGTCCGGCTGATAATGGAGACCAGAGTATCTTCAATGATACTGGGTTCTACACCTACACCTCCAATATCTGGATTAACGATGATAATATAATACCAGCTACTAGCAATGCTACAGTCCTTGTTAGGATTATAGGTACCTACACACATTAATTCTTGATATATAATTTAATCCATTCTTTATAGACCTGCCTCCATTACAAGTTGATATTAATGTTACGGGTAGGAGTATCTTTGGTCAAAATGTTACTTTAGTCTGCAGTGTGGAGCCAATCACTAACCTTGAGGTATCAATAATTTGGAGAAGAAATGGAACACTGCTGCCAGCTGTTACTGGAGCTGATTCCTCGATCCTATCATTGAGATCCATTGACAATAGTTATAATGGAGTCTATACTTGTACTGTAGGGTATAACGTTACAACCACTGGTGATAATAGCAGGGTTGATGAAGAATATGAACTCATCGTGCAAGGTATGCACTTGTTACTAAGAATAGAGAGAGTTCTATATTTAGTCAACAAACTAGTATATGTAGCATTGAAAGCATAGGAATGCAATGTTACTAAAAATAGAATAATCACATTGTCTAAAAATAGTCACTATGCTCTTTATTATTTAGATTTAGGATCTCCTCACAATTTCCGCTCATCATCAGTGACACCATCCACCATTGTACTCTCCTGGGACCAGCCCTCCCTCGCGACCTTTGGACAGTTTGAAAGATACGAACTGGTCATATCTTTTACCAATGGAACCAACGAGACCACAGTCAAGATAGACCCAGTGTATAATACATATCAATTGGATGGACTGTCTCCTCATCAACTAGTAGTGTTTACAATATCAGTTCTTTATCCTGATGGATATGGACCACTTGTATCACTGAATGTGACTACACTACAAGATGGTATGTATATGTGGTATATTGTCACTCTTCTTGTTTGTTCCCCTCTCCCCCCTCCTCCCATCTCCCTCTCTCTCTCCCTCCATTCAATACATGTACTATGATATATTGTCTAATGGTTTCATGGTGAGTTCTTATTACTTCAGAGTCCAGTCCAGTGCGTAACCTATCCATTGACTATCAGTCTTTATTGATAACCTGGGCCCCTCCCCTAACACCCAATGGTGTGATAGAGCACTATAGACTAGTACTGACTGAGTATAAGGAGCCACTGGTTGCTAATGTCACTGTTGCTGATACTACAGTATACAACATTAGCAGTTTAGGTGAGTCATTGTGATAACAAATAGTTTGAATTCTACTCTACATATACCCTATACCATACTACATGTATCTACTCTTGATACTATCAGTATTATCTTAATCTGTGTATCATAAGATACTGTTGTATTTCAATCACTAGCTCCTGGTGTTCCTTATGAAGTGACTCTATGGCCAGTTAATGGAGCTGGTCCTGGTCCTAGTGAATACCTGCTGTTCTTTATAGAGGAGACTGGTAAGAAACATGTTCATATTATCATTACTAAACCTGTTGTCCATTAGCCCCTCTACCAGTGTCCAATGTAACCCAAACACGTATCAACGGTACCCATGCTATGGTACACTGGTCGCCATTGTCCTTAAGAGAAGCCAGAGGTTTCATACGCAGCTACACTGTGGAGTATGAACCAGTGGCTGACCAGAGAAGACTAAAGAGAAGAGTCTCATCAGTGACTGTTGCCTCAGGTGTGAGCAGTATATTACTCAATGACTTGATACCTGGCAGTTCTTATGGGATAAGAGTAGGAGCTACTAATAATGGAGGAACTGGTGGTAACAGTGAACCAACCATTAGTGATAGTAAGTGTATTATTAGTGATAATGATATTCACATCATTTTAGGACCCCCTACTTCTAAATTTCAATTACAAATCAGACCCATTGAGTCCTGCAACGTAAGTATATTAATAATAATAATAATATAAACAATACACTATTACAGGATGATAAAGACACATTGGTTGATGTACTACAGTCAGTATTAGTGGATACAATATCCTCTAACTGCAGCTGCTCATTTCAAGAGGAGTACATCAGTGGAGAGTCCCTTACCTGCAGTAACTCCAGTGCTTATTATAGAGCTAACATTACATCATTCGGTTCTATAAATAGCACAGTATTAATAGACTACATATCACAATGGATATCAACTGGACCTAACATTAGCTCCTCAATAATGATAGACCCATCCTGCCCCACAGTGTACCTCAGTAATGATGATCCTTTCTGTGCAGTGGAGGTCTCACCTAGTCCTAGTGTAACTGATCCACCTGCTGAAGAAGCTAATGGTAGTCTATTAGTAACAGTGGTAGTGGTCATTGTAGTGATTGTAGTTGTACTGGTGATATTGATACTAATTACTGGAGGCATAGTGTACTGTCTTTATAAAAGAAACAAGTAATTAATAAAATAATAATAATAATAAATAATAATGATAAATAATAATGTTTTTGTTATTTTTAGACCAAAACCAAAAGATCAGTTAGAAAGACACCCACTGGCCATCAGTTACTACAAGAATGACTTCAAAGCATCAGACATGATACCAGAGGAAGAGGAGGATGGGATCTACGAGCCACTGGACCCTGAGGGGAACCTAAAGGTATCACGAAACAAGAGCCTCACGACAACCCTCCCCCTACCCCCGGTACCTGAGGGAGGAGGGGAGAGACCAGTGCATAGGAATGAAAGGAGCCAGTCGATGATAGTCTCTGGATCAGGATCAACACCAACAAGACTATTACCCCTCCCTCCCACTCCTCCATCACTGAATGAAGTACACAGTAACAATGCAACCACACCCACACAATCCAATGGATCCCAACCACTGCCCATCAGTGAGTCTCTTCCTACCAGACTCTCAGGACCAAAGACTGGGGCTTTCAGTCCCGGACTGGGTTCCTTAAATGAAGAAACTGCTCCCGGGGATGTTAATAAAGTAATTGCTGGAGGTACTAAACCAAAAGGATTCACGACGACACCATCAGCTGCTTCAGTCCAATCTATTGGCAGTAAAAGAGCAAGCAATCTGACCATTGCATCTCATTCAATGTCAGACCGCGGTCCATTGTCACCAGCGACCAGTGGATCACCTGTTCTATCACCATCAAGCGTCCTCTCCCCTCAATATGAAACACTAATGTCTCCATTGTATGCCAACGCTGATGCTAAGGCAGTGGCTAAGAGGACAGTGTCTTCAGAAGGAGAAGATGAAGAGAAGTACATTATAATGAAAGGGACTGGGTATGCTGACCCAGTTGAACTCACAAAGACTGATCCCGCCCCCACGAGTCCTCAAGAGTATGAGACCCCAGTGTCTTCAAGAGGAGGGACACCGGTACCGACCAGTAGACCAGGGTCTAAGGCAGCAGTGGCTCTCAGTAAGAGTTTAAGTCCAAGAGATCGTGTGTCCAGCTGCAACTCAGTATCTTCAAGAGAGGAAGGAGCTCCTTTTAATATTGATGAATCTGATATTTATTCAAAGCCGGTGGTTCCCAACATATACAGTGATGATATTGATGATGATGCTACCGATGCTACAGGGCATGAGTATGCAATACCTGTTGCTTCACCAAAACCTCCTACCTCTCCCGTCCCTATTGTAGGCAGTGATTGGTTGTATGCTGAACCTAACAGTCCATCATCCACTGGCTCAGTACCTCAAGATTATGAAGTACCAATAGTTACTAAGCAAATACCAGCCTCACCTCTTCATATCGTAGCTCAGGAATATCAAGTGCCAGTAGTATCTAGTAATGAAGTGAGTCCTCAGACATCACTGGATCATCAGTCTCCATCGGTTGATTCAAAACCAGCCAATGAAGAACAGTCTCACGTCCTTCATCAAGAGTATGATATTCCAGTTGTACCTAGTCGTGATGATGATGATCCCAAGACAATAGCAAAGAGTGACTCTACAGTAATGGACAGTTCATCAGTGAATGATAAAGAACTAGGCCAGGGGGAGGTTACTGCTGTCATCAAAGACACTGAAACAGGATCAAATGAGAGGGAGACAGAGGAGGTTCAGCTGTACATTGAAGAGAAATACGAGGAGGAGGAGGAGGAGGAGGAGGAAGAAACTGATGATAAGGAAAATGAAATGAAGAGAGAGAAGGAGGAGAATGGTGGCCTTGGTCTGGTTGAAAAGGATGAAGGAGGTTTAGGGACAATGACTGACAATAAAGACTTGAATCAAGAAAAAGGAAAAGATGATAACAATGGAATGATCAATGGTGAAATTGGAACAAATTTATAAAAAATAATAATAATAATCACATTTATGACTTTTATATGTTGTCACAGAAAAAATTAATAAAATAATAATTATTACAATTAATTGTATGTTCTGCCTTTTTAAATGACATATTATTATTGTTATTATTATTACTAGACATGATAGGATAACATAATGAAGTGCATTAAATACATGATCATACAAACAATGACTAACAATAAAAATGACACCAGGAGCTGCTACCTTGACTCCAATTCCTTTGATAGCTACAGTACAAAAATAATAATAATAATAATAATAATAATAATAAATACAATTTTAATTGTGTGTGAAGTTGGTCCCACTAGTTTAAAATTAAATATACTAAAATTAATTTTGTATCCACACAATTAAAAGTCCTTGAATAGCGTATGTATTGTACATGAAATATTTCATACTTTTTGAAATTGTTCAAACATTTTCACTGACTCCGGATCACCTTTCACTGGCGGTACAGGCTATTAATAAAATAATAATAATAATAATAATAATAATTAATAATAGCTATCTTACAGTGAGTTTCCCTTGGTAGTTGCTCCTGCTATAAGTGTCAGAGTAAGAGGAATGAGTTGGTTTGGGTCTGGACTGATGGTGGGCTGGGAGTGACACTGGATAGTTATTGTTAGCTTGCTCAATGTGGAGGTACTGGCGCTGTATGTCAAAGCGAAGACGGTTTTCATCCAGTGAAGTATACCTAAGGAGGAGGAGAGGGAGTGTAAGTACATCTAATGGAGGGAAGGAGGGAGTGTCTAATGGAGGGAAGGAGGGAAGGGTTCATTAACAGATAAAGAGACCAATCTAACTAAGAATGGGACACTTAAAAGAGACGATAGGCTAAATACGAGTGACCAAAAGTTTCCTAAACTCTCTCTAGATCTGACAGTGATCATGTACACATGTATATATTCAAAATGGTGGGTTTACCCTGTAGTCTCATGATTGTCCATTTCATGTACTTCATGATCAACGACCACCACCGGACCAGAGGGTTCCTTAACCACAGGGAAGGACGAGAAACCCTCTGGATAGGAGGTCCTCTTGACAGGACTGATGTAAGATTCCCTTGGAGGGTAGCCATGTTGAAATCCTTCCTCCACAGATGGACTGGTTGGTTCATAAGGCTCTGACAGCTAAAGGTATGTAAAACAAGGATCAGTATACAGGGATATACAGGGGTACACAGGGATATACAGGAATATACAGGGGTACACAGGGATATACAGGAATATACAGGGATATACAGGGGTACACAGGGATATAAGTAGTGCAGAGCTGTTTACTTGTGATTGCACAGTAGTCCCATTCCCTGTGTCATCATTATTAGCATCACCAGGTGGATCTGATGTTGAACCAGTTGTTGACATGGCGGCCATTTTAGACTTAACATAAGACATATCAGACTGGGTCCTTTGCAGTGCCAGTGGAGGAGAAGGAGGAGGAACTTCAGTTACTTCTGATTCATCCTCATCTTCTTCATCCTCATCATCATCTTCATCATCTACACACGTACATATACAACAACAGGAGACACAGGTGTATGTGTGTGCATTAATTAGTAATAATTATACTGACCACTGTCCTCTTGGACTGTTAATGGCTCACCAAAAGTGAAATGCTACAGAGAAAGTGACATTATCATGAAGCAGCCATTAATTCACTTACTTCACAGATTTTATTGAATTTGTCTACCAAATCATTTGAAGTGAGTCTCACAGCTGGGTCCTGATCCCAACACCTGATGAAGGATCACATGACGATCACATGATGATCACTTACTTTTCAAGTAGTTCATTAACAAATGGTGGATGACCAACCAATAATGGTGGACGTTTCCCTAAATATGTTCAATTCGTATTTAGACCACTCCATACCTTACCTTGTACCATTTGATATAAAATGGCGTAACTATTGGCACTGACTGATTCTATGGTGGGGACCTGACGGGCCAGCATCTCCCACAGGGTAATAGCAAAACTGAATATATCACATTTAGTAGTGTATGGATCACCTAATGGAGCATGTGTACAAGTACAGCTAATATAAAAGTGGAAAATTCTCTACTTTTCATTTTTGGCGAAATTTGGCCAAAATCCCTGTACTATAGTACAGGGACTTTGGAACAATTTTAGAGTAACTTTAAAAATTCATAAAAAAATCCAATTTTAATCGAAATCAGCTGAAAACTTCTACACAACATAAAAACATGTATATGTATCAGGAAAAAATATAAAAGTGGAAAATTCTCTACTTTTGATTTTTGGCAAAATTTGGCCAAAATCCCTGTACTATAGTACAGGGACTTTGGAATGATTTTGGAATAACTTTAAAAATTCATAAAAATCCAAACTTGATTAGAACCAGCTTGTACTTGTATTAATTACCTTTAATAACTTCAGGTGCCATATATCGAACAGTACCAATACTGGCAGTATAGAGGAGGTTAGTCTCAAGATTACGACAAGTACCAAAGTCACACAATTTTAAACGTGAGCCATTACCAAAGAGAAGGAGACTAAGAATAGCAGTTAACATATTAATGTAAGTAAATGTATAATAATTCAAAATTGGTCTAATTTAATTTTACTAAGTTTAGCTCCTCCCCAAACTCCGCCCACTCTAATTACTTTGATGATTTGATGTCCCTATGGAGTATCCTCTTGCTGTGGATGTGCTTGAGACCAACGGCCGTTTGACGGGACCAGTGCATCACATGATCCACTCCATATCTGTATCTGTGGGGGTGTGACCCATGTAACACTGTAGGGGTGGAGCTAGTTATTAAGATTAATTGATGAATTAATTAACTACCTCTTTCTAATGAATAAGGAGCAAACTCCATTACAATATACGGCTATAGATAAATAAATAAATAAAAATCATATAAATACGTGTACTTCTTTCGTTTTAGGAGACGACCCTGTTCCATAAAGGATGACAATATTCTCATGTTCTTGAAGACACTTTAAAAACACCAACTGACGTACAGACAGGAAGTGGGTGGAGTCAATAATTAATTAAAGACTCATACCTCTTGCTTGTATCCTCTCTTCTCTTCAACTGATTTAAAATACTTGACAGCAACATCTTTACCTTCGTGTGTTGCCCTACACACTCTACCATAAGCTCCTTGCTCTACAAACTGATACAATGGCTACTAGCAGGAGCTGTGAATAGGTCTACTGTCTTACTTTCTGGTCTGGTTTGAATTCAAGAGTTGTTTCCTCAATTATTGGACACTCTATCTTTAGTCTGACCTTCTTTACGCCTTGCTCTGCCTTTGACATGATCAGCTAGGAGGAGGAGGTTAAGTTAAAAAAAACCTGAAAAAGAAGAGGAACACACTTAAAGTAAACCCAAGATTTTTCTCATGGGCGTGGTCTATTTTAGTTATCAAAGGGTTAAAATTGATTTGCTGGTTAATAGATCTAGATCTATGTTAATAACTAGCCACTCCCATTAAAATGGCGTCCAGTGAGGAAGTGAAAGAAACTAAAGAGAATTCTTTGTCCTTTAGTAAACCTGAAGGTAATGATCAGTACTATAATGAATGCTAATGGACATATTTACTATACCAAATCAAAACTGTTTTATTGTTTAATAAACTTCCTTTGTTCTTCATTTGAGGTTATTGTCTGGTGGTTGATAACAGTCAGTGCTCCTCCAAGCAGCACTCGAGGTGTCTTCCTATCAAGAGACTGTGTCACATTTTAAAGGAACAGTTCCACATACTCAGTCTCCACCTCACATCTCTCTCCCTCTCCTCAATCCAATTACTACTGAATACCATCGGAGCCACTGACCAATCAGATTCCTCCGTTCTTATTGTAATTATGATCACTCCAAATAAGGAAGGTGTGATTGAGGGGGCGGACGGTAAATCAATAACAACTAAACAAGTGATGGCCTCACTTTCTGACAGGGAGGCACCGGGTCTGGTCAATATACCAAAAATATACCTGTTCCAGACCCTGTCCCAGGACCAAACTGATGATAAGGTGAAACTGACCTGCTCCCACCCCGTGGGGTCGTCTCAGCCACACCTCTCACACCTCCCGTTGCTATTGGATACGATGAGGTCCTATTCAGACTCCTCCCTCAATGGCAGTATATTTATTAATAATCATCAGATCAGTTTCAGTAACGAAGGGCTCAACCAGGCCTTCATAGTACCTGAACAATTCTCCGAACAGTAAGGATATTTATAGTCATTGGGTGTACATGTACAATGTAATGTTTGCTCACTTCCGAGGAGCAGAACCTTTTGAGTAGTTGTAGTGTTGCAGTTTCATGTTAAACTGTAAAATTTTTGCTAAAAGTTGATGCATTGTCCATTAATTACTGGTTGAACTGTCATCATAAATGAAGTTATGATGTTCATAATTGCTTTTATTAACGTACCATTATTATTCATTAACTACTTATTCATTAATTAACTAATAGTTCATTCCTGTAGGTCAGTTCCCCAGTGTCTATTATCGGAGCTGCAGTCTCTCCTGATGGTGTTCCTTCCAATACGAGAGAAGGTTTTAACAAAGTTTGCCGAGAGTGAGTCCCTCATTATAAAGACCTGTCATGACATTTACACTAATAAGCTACTCGGAGGTACAGGTGGTCTAGCGGGTACCATATTCACAGTCACTGGTCTGGCCCTTATACCAGTGACCCTCGGGGTGTCTCTGATATTGACCGGTGTGGGGGCGGGGCTTGGAGCAGTGGGTGGAGTCACTGCAGTAGTGTCTACTATCAATGATGCTATTAATAAAGGAGAACTGGTGGAGCTCAAGTATTTAATGGAACTAGACTATCAGATATCAGTGTGTATCAATAATGTATGGGAGCGACTGGGCAGCTGTAACAATGAAGGTCTTTCAGGAGAGTTTTACAATAAACTGGATTTATCATCAAGTGAAGGTACTAATGGAGCTTTAGTTAGTTCAATGGATCTTGTGGAGCTGATGGGTAAAGCTTACAAGCAATTGAACAACAAGGAACTGTCTGCCATTGTTTGGTTAAAAAGATATATTGAAGAGAGACAAAAAGGGTTTGAACAAATCAAAGATATATATAAATCAATAAAATTATAATTCATCATCATCATCATCATTGTGTATTATAATTTAGTTTACAGAATATGAATGAATTGATTGAATATTTAATCTTCCTCCTCCTCTTCTAAATGTGACAGATGCAGCTGGACACTGTGTCTGGGTAGAGGCTTCAATAAAGTTTCAGGGGGTGGAGCTGCTGAAAGTCTTTTAGGTTTGTTTGACAAACCAACGAAATATTCCGGCATTTTAAAAACACTTCCTTCATAATGTCCACTGTCGGTAGACTGGGTACTGTCCCTGTCATCATCACCTAATTGTGACTCTCCTTTTACTTTTTTAATTTTAACGTCACCAGGTGAGGGTTCATTGCCTGCCCTTTTCGTTGATCTTTTAAATACAATTTTACCATCATTAGTCTCATCGTATCTCCCAATAGAAGTGGGTGTGGTTTTACTATCTCTTAACGAGTATATAAAATCCAGCCCCGCCTTCCTATTAATTTGTTCTTCGTTGAGTCCCTCATACCCAGCCTGGTGACTGGTACCATCATCCGTTAGGTCATACTTGGTCCATTTAGTAGGGTTGTGCACGTAGTCTGGTGCTCGGGGTGGTCTGTGATCACGTGATCTCTCACTAAACTGGCGTCTGTGATCACGTGATCCTTCTCTACGCTGGTGTCTGTGATCACGTGATCTCTCACTAAACTGATGTGATCTTTTGCTAGTAACTGGTTCTATTGTTCCCCTCTCCTCTACCCCGTCAAGTATATATTCCTCTTCTTTCATTGGAGGGTCGTCCACTGCCTGTAGTTTGGTCTTTAGTGATCCAAACACTAGAGACAGTCTATCATTCAACTCCATTTTGTTGTAGGCGTGTCTGTCTAGTTGCTGTCAAAATTTTTAGACTACCCCAAAATTTTGAACATGATTATCAATCAATTTTTATTTTGATAAAAACAGGTGTGGTTTTGGGTGTGGCTAAAATAAAATGGCTGTCAAGTGCATATTCTTCAGTGAGTTTGATCCGGTAGCTGGCCCCGTTATTAGTTACCAGGTGAGTCCATTGGTAAGAGGAGGAGTTACTCTTTTTATTAGGTGCCCCAGGAGTTCCCCATAAGGGAAGCATTTGATGCAGTACACGATCTGATAATAACCAAACCCCAGCTGTACGACCGACTGATATCAGTGTATGTTAGTTGAGGCTCTATAACACACTGACATTGGGTAACCTCTCTCTCCATGCAGTGACGCTGGGGGCTATCGGATTGTTGGTTGTCCTAAGTCTATAGAGGACAACAGATACGCTCGTAACGCCCTCATATTCAACTTTGTTCTTGTTTTTGATGAAGACACTGACACTACTTATTATGAACCAGTTGTACAGAAACTGGGAGGAGCTTTTAGAACATACGAGGTACAGCATCAGTTATACTGTACAGCTGAGAGTATTGGGAGGGCCATATTTGGTGGTTGGTTGGCGACTTTGCAATCGGCAGATTTTATAGTTACCAGATGTGCCACTGAAAGCATGTGAAGAACAAAACAAAATGGAGTATATGTCACATTGACAGGTGCTCATCCCAACAGACAATCTGCCAATTATTAATTAGCTACCATTATCACCAGCTATATGGTTATCTTGTTTGTTTCCATGTAGTTAGAGAGTCATTTTTTATCCACCAAATCATCAAAATCAACAATACCTTCGATACTAACACAATTACTGATTAGATTGAACTCAACTGGGATTTGTATCATTAGAATAGGTATTTGAAATTTGAAATTTGAAATTTTTAAATTTCCATTTAGATGATACTAATACTCTTCGTCTGAAGGTTTCTCCTAATGTAAAGGACCCTCCGTTAGTCTGTGACCATCATGTGCCAGTCTTCACTCAATCCTCTTGTCAGTTCAAGCAACTGGTGAAGGACCTGGTGGCTCAAGAGGTTAATTAATAATTAATTATTTATTAATTATTAATTGATCAATAGATAATTGAATATGTGAATGGGTTCAATCATGTTGCTAAGATATCTCACCTTTCTGAAGTGAGCCCTGTGATAGTCAAGGAATGCATCCAGGATTTAGTGTAAGCTATTAATAGTATCACTGTTACTATTAATAGTATCACTAGCATATCTATTTTTAATTAGGATTTTTGGATTTGTTAAATTACTAAGCATCTTTCAGGTACATAAATACTTGAATTTCCTTAGTTTATTTATTTATTTATTTATTTGTTAGTATTGTAATGTCTATGTACCAACTCAAAAGCTACCTCAACTAATGACTGAGGAAGAATTACAGACAAGATGTCTTCAGTTTGTATCACTTGGAGGTAAGAGAAGACTTCAAGTGAAAGTTTGTAGTCATTTATTGCGGCCCTTCATGTTGCTATAGATACGAGACCAAAGTTAGCAGACGTCTTTAGAATCCTGTGCAGTTTGGAAGCTGGTTTGAGTGTCAAGGACTTGTGCTTTAGGAATGATCCAAGATCAATGAGCATTGATGAAAGGTACTACGTGTTGGATGATGAACAATGTTTGATCATTAAACAGGAAACTGATACAGTTTGGGATCATGGAAGGGCTGATTCATCACTTACAGAAATATCCAGTACTGAACAGGGAGAATAGTGATATACCTACTGAGCTACAACCATTAATCAAGTATTATTACTATTATTATTATTATTATTATTATTATTATTATTATTATTATTATTATTATTATTATTATTATTATTATTATTATTATTATTATTATTATTATTATTATTTTCTTTTTATCAGATATTTGGATGGATCCCATTGTTTTGATGAGATATGCTGCTCCTTGGGCGTGTCCAATCAAACTTTAGATGAATTAATTGATAAATGTATTGACATTACTGTGTGCTGGAAATAAATTTATAAGGAAGTGTATATAAGCTATAGTCTTGCTGACCAATAGGAAGTGATCCCAATCATCCCATTGGCTAATGATCACGTGACTAATAGACGGAAACACGTGCATGCACGTGTGCGGGTACCACCCACGCGTGCGATTAGCTGTATAAATACATTCCAGTCATCCAGTGGCTCGATATTTGGAGTGGAAATGGCGACTAGTAGTATCAGGCCAATCCATGAAGGAGACACTATCCTTCTCTCTTGTGTGGACAAGGATGTCAGTGGATTTGTATACGCTCTACCTCCCTGGTAATCTACACGCTACCTTATGCAATGCTGTCTTTACCTTTTCCTTAAACAAATAGTTCGGGCTACAGTTGTGCTGTCATTAAAAGCGAAAAGGAAAGACCCAATGTGCACGGTAAGTCCTTATGCCCATATATAGTATTGTTTAATCTCTCGCTATATTCACCTTTCTCTCTCTCTTTGAAGCTATTTCTTTCCAAGTTCTACCAGAATATGCTCAGTAAGTTATTAATTAATCAATCTATTATTATCACCATTATTATTATTGTTATCATTATTATTATTATTATTGTTATTATACAGACCTGATTTGTCAACTTCACCTCTTTCAATCACGAAGGTCAGTTTGGTTGACGCACACTCTTGTATCTGACAAAGGGGGTGTGTCACGATTAGCTGTTATTGAAATTGTTTTATATTTAGGAAGAAGACAGACATTATTTGCATCGTAAATTAGTTTATGGTCGAAAGATAAAGGTATATATAAATAATTAAAATACATTTTTGTTTGTTGTTTTTGACATGAATTCCTGTAATAACTGAGATTTGTTTTCCTTCAGTTGCTTCATGTTGCATCAAAGAAGTATTTGTCAATACCTAACAAAGCACTAAAAGAGACTGAGACAGAACCAGTGAGCACTCCCTCTCATTACTACATGTCGCATACTCTCTCCCTCCCTCTCCTCTCTGTTAGGGTTTCCTGTCAGATGAACCTTATCTCTTTAAGATGCTTCCTCCTCCTTCATTAGTGAGCAGTTCAAGAGGTCAAGATGTAAGTATTCTAATTATCCTTTCATTATCCTTTCACTCACACACTTTTAAGTATTCATGGCGTACATGTTCTCTTCTCCCTCCTCTCCAGATATTCCCAGGGGATGAGGTGATTCTTGAAACTGTCGGTAGAAAAGGTCATCATGTCCTCTGTGCTAAGAATTCATTAACTGACTGGTGAGGGAGAGGGAGTGGGGGAGGGAGAGGGGGACTAACTTAATTACTACAATCAATTAATTAGTTGCTATGGTCATTGGTCGTGCGGTATTATTATTTATTATAATTAATGTGTTTTGTACTTTTGTACTTTTGTAGTTTTGAGTTGAAAATGGCCATCACTAATTCTATTTTTTCTATTAAATTGCAAACAAAAAGTGATGAGTCACTCCCTAATCTCATCAGGGTAATGAATAATTAATGAATATTATTAATTATTATTATTAATATTTAGTATTATGTTTATGCATTGTTCATTGTTATATTACTCAGTATGTAAATTACTCAGTATATTACTCAGTATATTGCTCAGTATATTACTCAGTATATTCTCTATAGGGCGGTAGTATCGTTAGGTTTCATAATGCTAGGACTGATTCTTATCTGTGTGCTAAAGGCTCTACTGTACACACCATCCTACCAGCTGTTGATTTTGAACATGACAACAAACAAAAAGGTATCATCATCATCATCATTATTATCAATATTATTATTATTATTATTATTATTATTATTATTGTTGGTGTCTCTAGTTTATTTTAAAAAGAAGAGGGTCCTTCCTGTCCCAAGGCCTCCCCCAGTGTCTGGGGATTGTTGGTGGCAGCTGGTGAAACAAGAAGAACCTTATGATGGTTAGTAGTGGGAGGGGTCAGGGGTGTGGCTTCTAATTAATACACTCTGTGTATGCAGGTGGTTCTATTGAATCAGGAGGAAAGTATTTATTGAGACATTTACCAACTCACATGTACCTCATGACAGGAGATGACTTTAAGGTAGATACATTTATATACATGTACATTTTTTGCATTTATACATTTTAAATACATTTTCTTATTAAACAGTTGACAATCGGTTCCATTGATGATGTGGATCCTAAATATTACACATTCACTCTTACTAGTGTAAGCTGTACTTGACAATAATAATAATAATTGTTATTATTATTGTTGTTGTTGTTATTATTAGTCAGTTGCAGCTGCTGATAAAAGTGTATTAAAAGGTTCAAATGTTACTTTGATTCATGAAGGAATTGATGATAAGAAAAGATACTTTCATGTTGATGGTAACCAACATACTATTATCATAATCTTATTACATGTGTATTGTTAAGATGGTGATCCTACCTGGTTGACAAAGATCAGTACTAAAAGAGCTCTGGGTAGCAAAGGACTGAAGGTCAGTGTGTTCTTGTCTTACTCCAGGACCAGTCGTGGTGTCTGTTGCTGGTATCTTATTAGGTAACACTGAAGGAGTCGTTAGAGGACAAAGTTCAAAATGAAAATTCATTTAAAATTGATGAAGTATTATGACACTGGCCTCTCCTACTAGCCAGACTCACTCCCTTTCCCCCTTATAGGTCAGACCAGACGTGGTCCACTGGCATTATTATGTTGAAAGTGTTAAAAATGTTTTAATGAGATATTTTCCAAAGCTTCAGGTATCCATTGTAGCACATGTACTGTACATAATGTATCGTTGGTAGGGGATCCATGGTGACCCTGTGCTAGTGGAGCTGGTGGCTGTACTTAAAGAACTGGTCCGTTGGTTGAAGGAGGAATCACCTTATAACTTAAAGACCCGTGGGAAGATGTTACGCAATGCACATGTGAGTGAGCGGTTACTATTAATAGATTATTGATACTATTAATAGATTATTGTTACTATTAATAGATTATTGTTACTATTAATAGGTTATTGTTACTATTAATAGATTATTGTTACTATTAATAGGTTATTGATACTATTAATAGATTATTATTGCTAATAGGTTATTGATTTGCTAGTTGGTTATATTTCTATTGATGTTGAGTCTGGAGAAGAGGATAGAGTTAAATTGCTGCGAGGAGTTTCTGAAGTTTTGAGACAATTTTTGTTAATTAAGAGTCGTCACTCGCACTTTTATATGGCAAAAGAAGCGTTTATGAAAATATACTTTAATAAGGTGAGGGGGTGGAGTTTGTTATTATTATTATTATTATTATTATCAATAGCTTGGACTAGGGCTTGGTGTTGAAAGTTTTCTCATTGCATTAGTAAAAGATGAAAGGTAATGAAGAACCTCTTGATTGATAAAGACATTGACCCATCCAAAGAAGCACCTTAGTACAGAGTGTTGTAGAGAAAATTTCTAAAATTTATGTAACATTTAATTATCCTATTCATTTTAAAAGGCAGAATTCTTTTCTTTGCCTTTTTGGTGAAATGAGGCCAAAGTCCCTGTTTTTAAAAATCCAATTTTTAATGGACTCAGTTCATGATTAATCTTTTATTTTAGTGAAATTGCCAAGTACCTGGTTGAGTTTTACTTTCAGATCCTCAGGGACCCCACGTCCACTTTAAAAATACACCTGGTGAGTGATCTGGGCAGTAGCTCATACAGTTGATATGTGAATGTGTCCATTGACATATTGTGAATAGGACACTGCTTCATTGGAGCTACTCTCCACCCTCTGCTTTGTTGACGGACATCCTGAAGAAGCCTTACAAGGTTCATGTACATAATTAATACTACTATTTCAATGACATTTTTAGATTTGATTTGTGAAGAAGTTATTACGAAGGATCTGGTAGCAATAATAATAAAAAATAATCGTAATAATTATTATTATTGTAGGGTGTTTTTTATCACACTCGTTTGGATGAGGGTGCTAATGTTATTTATTATTCAAAGTCAAATGGCACTGACAAACCAATTACTAACCTTGGCTCTAGTGTATGTTAATATAATTAATTATTATTAATAATAATTATTAATATAGGAAGATAATAATAATGAAGACCTTCATTTTTTTGTTGCACAAATTTTCCTATTCAGTAATGTCTGTAAGGTTAGTATCCATTACCTAATCCTAACCACACCCCTGCCCCTCCCCTCAGGGTGTTAATATGTCAGCCATTAAGACCGTCTCCAGTTGGTTCCCGTTCCAAGAGGCTCTGGTTATCCTTGATAAAGAGAAACTGGGTGAAGTCATTCATCCGAAAGTGAAGTCAGCTTACCTCCAGCTGGTACTGGCAGTCTATCTTGATGAGGTCATTCATAACAGCGGAGTCGACATTGACAGCATCTGGCACTGCTTCGTAAGATTATATACCCTAGTTACTATTTATAGACTGCAGTTACTATTTATAGACTAATGTTGCTATTTTTAGTTGTGGGAGCGCCTGGTATCAGATTCTTCTGACGAGCCTCAGCCTCTTCATGGAGCTAACATAAAACCAAACCTTCTTGATAAAAAAGACATGCCATATAAGGAAGAAGTTGAAGATCTATTGAAAATAGTGGAGGAGGAAGTGAACCAAGGGGTAGGGAAAGTCAATCAGAAACAAAAGAAAGTCAACCAGGAGGGAAACCATGTAAGAGTTAATAGTTTGTTTATTTTATTTATTTATTTATTTTACAGGAGTACCTCCATCAGATACTAGCAGTGATGGAGTTGATGTCCCTATATGGCTATTGTTGGAATGTTGGTGACGCTAAGAAGTACATTAGCATTGATAGTGTAGTCAGTATACTGGAGATAGGTGGGTG
>NW_003546337.1:54138-55716 GCF_000090795.2 Amphimedon queenslandica | reverse complement strand
CTGGTAAATATAAGTAACATGTATACAGTGTAGCCTCTCTTAATGGACACTCTCTATAGCATACACCTCCATTTAACGGACAGCACCTAGTGTACCAATTACATTCCTTACTGTATAAAATAACCTCCACATAAAGGACACCTCTGTATAACAGAGACACAGTGTCCATTATATAGAGGCTAGTCGGTACATCTATATTATTATTACTATTATTATTATTATTATTTATTATTATTATTGTTCATTCTTTCATTACAGGTGCTAAAGCATATGTCCAATCCAGATGTGAAGATATGTGTCCAGATAATGGGGTTCCTCTATACTCTTGTGTTCAATGGGAATGAAGAGACTCAGGATTGCATCTGTGACAGGATTGCTAATAATGCCAACTTCTTCTTGTCAATCTACAAACTGATTTCAGTGATACTCCAATACAGCCATATACCAAAGTTAGTCTTGTATAAATATTATTTATTTATTTATTTATTTATTTATTATGTAGAGATTTCTTGTCGAGAGAGCCAGAGGTGAGTATTAGAAACAGCAACAATATGTTATACACTTATATTATAATTAATAGAAGCATTCTGGTAAGAATCGTATTAATGATGATGACACTAGGCAACAGACTCCTGGTGGTGACATTGTTGTATCAATAGAAGTAAGTATTCATTATACTGGTGGTAGAGTCTATTTATTAATGTGTAGGAGGATACTGATTTTTCTCCTAATGTACCACCAATTACAAATACTACATCTTTTATCACCACCTGTAAGTCTCTGCATGTATTTCATTATAATTAATCAACACTTCTTTTATTAGATCCCCAACCAGCTGATGAATTGGTAAGTTAAACAGGTACCATAGATGTACATGTAGTGTCCCTCCTAATGATGTACAGGACGTGTGGTTGCATCAAGTTGGTGTTTGCTTGGACCTCATCTCTTCTCTCTGTGATGGACAGAACAGAAAACTTCAAGCAATCATGAAGGAGCAAGACAGCTCATTCGTAAGCAGAAGGGAAAGGAACAATTTCTATTATTTGTACAATTAGAATATTAATGTCATTAGCGGCACAGCTGCACTCCTGGAGACACTAGCTGAAATAAAACAAGAAAATGAAACTGAATCAGCTATGATTACTGAAACAATGACTAAAGCCATACAAGTAAACATAGTTTTTTTATTTATTTTGTTTGTTTATTTATTTGTTTGTTTGCTTTACAGTGCCTCATCGAGATGTGTGCTGGTAATTATTCGAATCAAAGTGCAGCATTAGATGGTCAAGTGTTGGACTCCATTAATTTGATAATTAACAATTCCTGTCCCACTGAAAATGTAAATACCGTATAGCGGAAAATTTTCATGGCCCAAAATTTTCGCAGATCCATCCAAAAATCAATTTTGTGGCTTTATTTTGTGTGGTTTTCTACATTTCGGCCATCTTAAATTGTATAGAATCAATTTTCATGGATTTTATTTTTGTGGGTTTTGAAAAAAATGTGAAATCCACAAAAAATTTTCGCTATACGGTACTGAAATACCAATTGTAAGAATAATATAACAATGACCATTAT
>NW_003546337.1:49640-53582 GCF_000090795.2 Amphimedon queenslandica | reverse complement strand
CAGTATGATATTCCAGTTACATGTACTTGTAAATATACACATTTATATGTGCTACTAACTTACTATCATTTGTATTGTAGAGGTGTATGAGTGATGGGGAGAAGAGTATCCTTCAGGCTAACATCAATCGTGATTCAGTGGAGGATAAAGCAAAGGACCTTTCTAGCTGGACCAAATCATTCTTGAAAAAACATGAATATAAGGTTAGAATTAATAATAATAATAATAATAATAATAATAATAATAATAATAATAATAATAATAATAATAATAATAAATTAGAGAGAACTTGAAAAACATCACATATGGAGAGTGGTATCATTTCTTTCGTAAGTTATTAATTAATTAATTAATTAATTGACTGATCTTTCCTTAGTATGTTGAGGCACTGGTTTTTAATTTTGTTGACAGTTTTTCTGAACGTTTTTGTACTTGGAATATTTCAGATACCGTCATACAGCTGGTAATAATAATAATAACAATAATAATAATTTTGTTTTTTATGAATATTAAAAGTTACTCTAAAATCAGACCAAAGTCCCTATACACAGGATCATTCACCGAGTGTTGACAAAATGCATTTTTATAGTTTTTCTGTTGTTCTACAAATGTATGTTGTATAAGAAAGCTTCAGCTGATTCTGATCAATTTTGGATTTTTTTACAAACTGTTAAAGTTGATTAATATTAATTAATAAGCTCCTCCCCTCTCTCTAGTGAATTTGATCCCAATGTCACAGTCAGTGGTTTATTGCTGATACCTCGTCCATGGAACTGTTGGTCTGCATATCAATACGTCATTCTTTATTTCTTTGGAGTGATCCACTTTGTTCTTAGTTTTTGGATGGTCGTTGAATACTTTGTCTGTGAGAAACCTAACTTCCTTTATGAAGTACCTCTCTTTAAAGCTGTTGTGTAAGTGTTACTAATAATAGCTGTTATATACTGTGATCCACTGATTATTATTATTGGTTATAGGAATGGAATTAAGAACTGCATTAGGAATGACATACCTTTATTGTCCAAGAAGTTCAAGTGGATTGATACTATTAAGGAATCTGAAGACAGCGAATGTTTTGATATTTATTTATTCAGTTTTTCCCCGATATACAGAGTGCTGTTTCTACTCTTTTCATTATTAAGTATTGGAACTTTTGGGTACTTTTACTGTCTCTGTCTCCCTTACATCTTCCTAAATATTGATGTGATGCAGGATATTGTGAAAGCTATTAGCAGACGTAGTAAGCTAGTTTGCATGTACATGTACATGTACTTGCTACTGAAATCACTTCATAATTTATATTTACAATTTTATATTTATTTATCAGGTAAACAGCTATTCCTAATGGCCTGCTTCATTCTTTCTCTCCTACTGATATATGCTGTTCTTTCGTTTGCTATAATGTCCAGTTTCTTTAATCCAGGAGAGAACAACCAGTTCTGCACTACACTCTGGGAGTGTTATATCACTGTTATCAGGGAAGGACTGCTTGATGGCTTTGGAGTATGTTTTTACGACCTGGGGGCGAAGCCCCCAGGTCGTTCCTATAATTTATTTCACCCACGTGTGATATATATATATTTGTATGTCAACACTTACATTTCTTCTATACATGTTGTATTGGAGAAATAACAAGCCTTAGCAACTACCCGCCCACGCTACGTAAGTGGGTGTGGTCACGGCAAACAAGATGGCGGCTTGCATATGGGACAAAGTTATGAGCTTTCTAACAGCGAAAGAACATAGAGATACTGTCTAAAGACTTCTTTAGAAGCATTAGAAGGTAGAGAGAACCTTCATAAGTCTTAATAAGAACCCTGTTGTACTTGCAAGGTGGTGAAAACAATTATAGGAATATTTTTACACAAATACGCTTGTTTATTGCATGTCCATTTTATACTAATTGTTTAATAATCTTGTATAGGCTATTTCAGTTACTCATGTTGGACAAAATGGAGCCAATTTTAATATTTATTTATGGAGGGCAGTGTTTGATCTGATATTCTTTGTTGTCATTTCAACCATTTCCCTTGAAGTCATAACTGCTATTCTTGTGGACACATTCTCTGAACTTAGACAAGAAAAGGTTTCACTATCCAATCCTTCATAAATAATGATTTCCTCTTATTATGATGTGTATATGTAGGACACTGCTGAAAAGGATCAGAAAAGTGTTTGCTTTGTCTGTGGCATTGACAATGATGACTTTGAGAGGAGAGGAAAGGTTTGACTCCTAACAATGTTTATTATCATTCCTGATGTTATTATATGTTGATATTATTATTATTATTATATTCATGCAGGGTTTTGCTAAACACTACCATTGTGATCATAATATCTACAGTTACATGTACTTTATACTCCACATCAAGTCAATGTCTCCTCATGATCACAATGCCATTGAGAAGTACGTCAGTGACAAGGTACAGCTGGAGAGTATAAGCTTCATGATCCCATTGCTATGTTCATTTCTTAGTTTGAGAATGATGACATAGACTTTTATCCGTTGCATAAGGCAAAGGTGTTGGGCGGTCTTGTATTGAAAAAGAAAGACATGAAAGGAATGATCGATGAGATGTTGATGAACACCTAACAGTCTATAGCTGATGAACACCTAATAGTCATATACTAGCTGCTGCTGCTGCTGAATCTTTTAGAGTAGCTTTTTATAAAAATACATATTACTATTATTATTACTAATGCTTCAGTAGTGATTTAGTTATTATAGTTATAATCAATGTGTCTTTGAGTTTTTTGTTATTTTTTAGTCGATGGTTCCATTGGTTCCACTGCTGCTGGGCTATCAACTAATGATTTCAATGGTACATGTATTCTTTTAGTTCCTTTGCTACACTTCTTCCACGTGTCATAAGTACCAGTTCCTTTCTTTGGTTCCTCCCCATCGCTCCATGTAAAGGCGATCAGGTAGTCACTTTTTGCTACAAACGAGTTTCTTTCATGGAATCCTTTATGTTCCCTGTACTTAGCTCCAATGGCAATGGCACTGTATATCTGTTTTAAGCTGTTGTCCTTAATCTCGTTTGAAAATGCTTCATGATAAAGGTTGGCTGTTCTTCCAGGGTTTGTTTTCCAATTCTTCTCTCCTGTGTCAAGGAAATGTGGTTTGTCATCTTTTGTGATGAGCTTTGTCGGAAAATGTAGCGTTAGGCTATTTACTTCTTCCAGTAAGTATAAGGACACAGCAATGTGATCTGAAATTGTTGTATATATAACTCTACTAATTATTAATCCTACTAACCTGCCCAAGCTGCTCCACCACTGACTAGCTCTACTTTATTCAAGGACAGTCTAAACCTTTCAGTAATGATCTCTTTTGCTTTCTCTATTGCCTTGAGGTATATTTCTTTATTCAGTTTAGAACTGTCAGCTCCTCTTCCTGCAGTACCTATGATACTAACTTTGGATACAGACCTCACAATTGGCCATCTTCTAATAGTAGTCATTTTTCGCCCCCCCCCCCCCCAAGGAGAAGGAGGAGCTTGGAAGGTCAGAAATTTTGGTTCACATGCTTCAGCATAATTTAATCATAGATAACTATATACCCCTGGATACGAAACTCCTCTATGCACACATATAAAATCCCATAAGGAAACGTCATAAACGTCACATCCGGCTGTCCTCACCCTTGTTTCGCTGCATTCATGGCTGCCAGGGTAAGTAAAACAATCACAGTAGCCTATTCGTTTGTTAAAGTAGCTGAATGATCCCTCGGAGGACTTTGCAAAGCCTTTATATATTGAAATAATGCTCATAAACGATAGTTTGAGTGCATATTTTAGTTCTACAATGGATGTCATAGCCTACTTGTTGTGTACATTTCACTCAAGCCACTTTTTTAGCTTAACTCTGTTGAATTAGGGTATCATTTTTTATTGTACTGATAGGTTATTGTTTACTAGTTGTAGTGGGGCTATTATTTAG